>NW_027012364.1:255335-502582 GCF_036934945.1 Oncorhynchus masou masou
GACCAAAGGACAGATTTCCACCGGTCTGATGTCCATTGCTCGTGTTTCTTGGCCCAAGCAAGTCTCTTCTTCTTATTGGTGTCTTTTAGTAGTGGTTTCTTTGCAGCAATTTGACCATGAAGGCCTGATTCACACAGTCTCCACTGAACAGTTGATGTTGAGATGTGTCTGTTACTTGAACTCTGTGAAGCATTTATTTGGGCTGCAATTTCTGAGGCTGGTAACTCTAATGAACTTATCCTCTGCAGCAGAGGTAACACTGGTTCTTCCTTTCCTGTGGCGGTCCTCATAAGAGCCAGTTTCATCATAGCGATTGATGGGTTTTGCGACTGCACTTAAAGAAATGTTCAAAGTTCTTGACATTTTCCGTATTGACTGACCTTCATGTCTTAAAGTAATGATGGACTGTCGTTTCTCTTTGCTTATTTGAGCTGTTCTTGACATAATATGGACTTGGTCTTTTACCAAATAGGGCTATCTTCTGTATACCACCCCTACCTTGTCACAACACAACTGACTGGCTCAAACGCATTAAAAAGGAAAGACATTTCCCAAATGCACTTTTAAGAAGGTACACCTGTTAGTTGAAATGCATTCCAGGTGACTACCTCATGAAGCTGGTTGAGAGAATGCCAAGCGTGTGCAAAGCTGTCATCAAGGCAACGGGTGGCTATTTGAAGAATCTCAAATCTCAAATATATTTTGATTTGTTTAACACTTTTTTTGGTTACTACATGATTCCATACGTGTTATTTCATAGTTGTGATGTCCTCACTATTATTCTACAATGTAGAAAATAGTACAAATAAAGAAAACCCTGGAATGAGTAGGGGGTCTAAAACTTTTGACCGGTAGTGGACATTACTATCTAAACACATTCAGTTAAGGGAGGATATATACATCAACAAACCAACCCATCAACCAACCAACCAACCAACCCATCAATCAACCAACCCATCAATCAACCAACCCATCAACAAACCAACCCATCAACAAACCAACCCATCAACCAACCAACCAACCAACCCATCAATCAACCATCAATCATCAATCAACCAACCCATCAAAAAACCAACCCATCAACAAACCAACCCATCAACCAACCAACCAACCAACCCATCAATCAACCAACCCATCAACAAACCAACCCATCAACAAACCAACCCATCAACCAACCAACCAACCAACCCATCAATCAACCAACCCATCAACAAACCAACCCATCAATCAACCAACACATCAATCAATAAACCCATCAATCAATCAACAAACCAACCAATCAACAAACCAACCCATCAATCAACTAACCCATCAACCAACCAACCAACCCATCAATCAACAAACCAACCCATCAACCAACCAACCCATCAATCAACCAACCCATCAATCAACCAACACATCAATCAATAAACACATCAATCAATAAACCCATCAATCAATCAACAAACCAACCAATCAACAAACCAACCCATCAATCAACTAACCCATCAACCAACCAACCAACCCATCAATCAACCAACCAACCCTTCAATCAAGCAACCCATCAATCAACCAACCCATCAATCAACCAACCCATCAATCAACCAACCAACCCATCAATCAATCAACCAACCCATCAATCAACCAACCCATCAATCAACCAACCAACCCATCAATCAACCAACCCATCAATCAAGCAACCCATCAATCAATCAACCAACCATCCCATCAATCAACCAACCCATCAATCAATCAAGCAACCCATCAATCAACAAACCAACCAACCAACCCATAAATCAACCAACCTATCAATCAATAAACCCATCAATCAACCAACCCATCAATCAATAAACCCATCCATCAACCAACCCATCAATCAATCAACCAACCCTTCAATCAACCAAGCCATCAATCAATCAAGCAACCCATCAATCAACAAACCAACCAACCAACCCATAAATCAACCAACCAATCAATCAATAAACCCATCAACCAACCAACCCATCAATCAACCAACCCATCAATCAACCAACCAACCCATCAATCAACCAACCCATCAATCAACCAACCCATCAATCAACCAACCCATCAATCAACCAACCCATCAATCCATCAACCCATCAATCAATAAACCCATCAACCAACCAACCCATCAACCAACCAACCCATCAATCAACCAACCCATCAATCAACCAACCAACCAACCCATCAATCAACCAACCCATCAATCAACCAACCAACCCATCAACCAACCAACCCATCAATCAACCAACCAACCAACCAACCCATAAATCAACCAACCTATCAATCAACCAACCCATCAATCAACCAACCCATCAATCAACCAACCAACCCATCAATCAACCAACCAACCCATCAATCAACCAACCAACCCATCAACCAACCAACCCATCAATCAACCAACCAACCCTTCAATCAACCAAGCCATCAATCAATCAAGCAACCCATCAATCAACAAACCAACCAACCAACCCATAAATCAACCAACCAATCAATCAATAAACCCATCAACCAACCAACCCATCAATCAACCAACCCATCAATCAACCAACCAACCCATCAATCAACCAACCCATCAATCAACCAACCCATCAATCAACCAACCCATCAATCAACCAACCCATCAATCCATCAACCCATCAATCAATAAACCCATCAACCAACCAACCCATCAACCAACCAACCCATCAATCAACCAACCCATCAATCAACCAACCAACCAACCCATCAATCAACCAACCCATCAATCAACCAACCAACCCATCAACCAACCAACCCATCAATCAACCAACCAACCAACCAACCCATAAATCAACCAACCTATCAATCAACCAACCCATCAATCAACCAACCCATCAATCAACCAACCAACCCATCAATCAACCAACCAACCCATCAATCAACCAACCAACCCATCAACCAACCAACCCATCAATCAACCAACCCATCCTATCAGATCGGCAGCCCTATCTGGTTACCGTGGCGTTCTGGATGCAGCGCACGGCATAGGTCAGTCCCCGGAACACGTTTCCTTCCAACCTGGCGTTTCCGTGGTTACACACGTGCACGCCGCCCTTGCCGTCCCGAAACAGGCAGCGCCTCAGCACGCACCCCTGCACTGTCTCGATCAGCGCCTGGGCCCCGGGGTCGCGTTGTAGCTCCTCGGTCAGGGTTCGGACTTCAGGGGTCAGCGAGGGGAAGTCGTCCTGGTTGGGTCTGAGGAGATGAGAGAGGCCGTGGTGACTGTGGGCCAGTCTGTAGTTTAGACTGTTGTTGCCTTGTCCTGAACCTTCCTCTCCTTTTTCCTCCTCCTCCTCCTCTTCCTCGTCACTAAGAGCGCTGTCGCTCCAGCCGTCCTCAATCACCGTCTCCTGACACACTCCTTCCTCCCCTCCTCCTCCTCCTCCTCTCCTCCTGCTCTCTGTTTCTCCTTTGCTCCAGTCCTCCAGGGTGACGGTAGCCCCAGGGGGCTGTGTGGCTCCTGAATGCCCGCCCAAGGTGTCCCCAGCTGGGCTACCGCTCCCAGGCGAGGTCCAGGATGTGGTGACTCGGGCCAGAGAGGCCAAGTGTTTACAGGCCCAGTTCCGCTCAATCACTGGAGCGCCCTCAACCGTCACGGACGCCGAATCACTTCCTGAGAAATCACAGCTATCCAACAGGCTGAGGGCCACGCCCAGGAAGTGGGTGGAGCTTCCCTGTGAGAATGAGCAGAAACGAGCGTGGCAAGTTCCTGGCCCTTGGATCTGCAGCTGAGCTCCCTCGAAATTACAGTTGTCCAACTGGACGTGACCTGACGACGTCTGGTGGAGGGAGAGGGGAGGAGGGAGTAGAGGGCAGGAGGAGGAGGGAGGAGGTAGAGGGCAGGAGGGAGTAGAGGGTAGGAGGAGGAGGAAGGAGGTAGAGGGTAGGAGGTAGAGGGCAGGAGGGAGTAGAGGGTAGGAGGAGGAGGAAGGAGGTAGAGGGTAGGAGGTAGAGGGCAGGAGGGAGTAGAGGGTAGGAGGAGGAGGAAGGAGGTAGAGGGTAGGAGGTAGAGGGCAGGAGGGAGTAGAGGGCAGGAGGAGGGCAGGAGGGAGTAGAGGGTAGGAGGAGGAGGAAGGAGGTAGAGGGTAGGAGGTAGAGGGCAGGAGGGAGTAGAGGGTAGGAGGAGGAGGAAGGAGGTAGAGGGTAGGAGGTAGAGGGCAGGAGGGAGTAGAGGGTAGGAGGGAGAGGGAGGAGGTAGAGGGTAGGAGAGAGAGGGAGGAGGTAGAGGGCAGGAGGATGTAGAGGGCAGGAGGTGGAGGGCAGGAGGGAGTAGATGGTAGATTGGTGAGGGAGGAGGTAGAGGGCAGGAGGGGGAGGGAGGAGGTAGAGGGTATGAGATAGAGGGCAGGAGGGAGTAGAGGGTAGGAGGGAGAGGGAGGAGGTAGAGGGTAGGAGAGAGAGGGAGGAGGTAGAGGGCAGGAGGATGTAGAGGGCAGGAGGTGGAGGGCAGGAGGGAGTAGAGGTAGAGGGTAGGAGAGAGAGGGAGAAGGTAGAGGGCAGGAGGGAGTAGAGGGTAGGAGGGAGAGGAAGGAGGTAGAGGGTAGGAGAGAGAGGGAGGAGGTAGAGGGCAGGAGGTGGAGGGCAGGAGGGGGTAGAGGGTAGGAGGGAGAGGGAGGAGGTAGAGGGCAGGAGGGGGAGGGAGGAGGTAGAGGGTAGGAGGTAGAGGGCAGGAGGGGGAGGGAGGAGGTAGAGGGTAGGAGGTAGAGGGTAGGAGGAGGAGGGCAGGAGGTAGAAGGTAGGAGGTAGAGGGCAGGAGGGAAGTAGAGGGTAGGAGGGAGAGGGAGGAGGTAGAGGGTAGGAGGTAGAGGGCAGGAGGGAAGTAGAGGGTAGGAGGGAGAGGGAGGAGGTAGAGGGTAGGAGAGAGAGGGAGAAGGTAGAGGGCAGGAGGGAGTAGAGGGTAGGAGGGAGAGGAAGGAGGTAGAGGGTAGGAGAGAGAGGGAGGAGGTGGAGGGCAGGAGGTGGAGGGCAGGAGGGAGTAGAGGGTAGGAGGGAGAGGGAGGAGGTAGAGGGCAGGAGGGGGAGGGAGGAGGTAGAGGGCAGGAGGGGAGGGAGGAGGTAGAGGGCAGGAGGGAGTAGAGGGTCGGAGGGAGAGGGAGGAGGTAGAGGGCAGGAGGGGGAGGGAGGAGGGAGAGTGAGGAGGTAGAGGGCAGGAGGAGAGGGAGGAGGTAGAGGGCAGGAGGAGGAGGGAGGAGGTAGAGGGCAGGAGGAGGAGGGAGGAGGTAGAGGGCAGGAGGAGGAGGGAGGAGGTAGAGGGTAGGAGGTAGAGGGCAGGAGGAGGAGGGAGGAGGTAAAGGGCAGGAGGAGGAGGGAGGAGGTAGAGGGCAGGAGGAGGAGGGAGGAGGTAGAGGGCAGGAGGGAGTAGAGGGTAGGAGGGAGAGGGAGGAGGTAGAGGGCAGGAGGGGGAGGGAGGAGGTAGAGGGCAGGAGGGAGAGTGAGGAGGTAGAGGGCAGGAGGGGGTCGAGGGTAGGAGGGAGAGGGAGGAGGTAGAGGGCAGGAGGGGGAGGGAGGAGGTAGAGGGCAGGAGGGAGAGTGAGGAGGTAGAGGGCAGGAGGAGAGGGAAGAGGTAGAGGGCAGGAGGAGGAGGGAGGAGGTAGAGGGCAGGAGGAGGAGGGAGGAGGTAGAGGGCAGGAGGAGGAGGGAGGAGGTAGAGGGTAGGAGGTAGAGGGCAGGAGGGAGGAGGTAGAGGGCAGGAGGAGGAGGGAGGAGGTAGAGGGTAGGAGGTAGAGGGCAGGAGGGAGTCGAGGGTAGGAGGGAGAGGGAGGAGGTAGAGGGCAGGAGGGGGAGGGAGGAGGTAGAGGGCAGGAGGGAGAGTGAGGAGGTAGAGGGCAGGAGGAGAGGGAAGAGGTAGAGGGCAGGAGGAGGAGGGAGGAGGTAGAGGGCAGGAGGAGGAGGGAGGAGGTAGAGGGCAGGAGGGGGGGTAGAGGGCAGGAGGAGGAGGGAGGAGGTAGAGGGCAGGAGGAGGGAGGAGGTAGAGGGCAGGAGGTGAGAGGAGGTAGAGGGCAGGAGGAGGAGGGAGGAGGTAGAGGGCAGGAGGAGGGAGGAGGTAGAGGGCAGGAGGGGGGTAGAGGGCAGGAGGAGGGAGGAGGTAGAGGGCAGGAGGAGGAAGGAGGAGGTAGAGGGCAGGAGGAGGAGGAGGGAGGAGGTAGAGGGCAGGAGGAGGAAGGAGGAGGTAGAGGGCAGGAGGAGGGAGGAGGTGGAGGGCAGGAGGAGGAAGGAGGAGGTAGAGGGCAGGAGGAGGGAGGAGGTAGAGGGCAGGAGGAGGGAGGAGGTAGAGGGCAGGAGGGTGGGGTAGAGGGCAGGCGGAGGGAGGCGGTAGAGGGCAGGAGGGGGGGGTAGAGGGCAGGGGGAGGAGGTAGAGGGCAGGAGGAGGAAGGAGGAGATAGAGGGCAGGAGGAGGGAGGAGGATGTAGAGAGCAGGAGGGAGAGGGAGGAGGTAGAGGGCAGGAGGGAGAGGGAGGAGGTAGAGGGCAGGAGGGAGAGGGAGGAGGTAGAGGGCAGGAGGAGGAGGGGAGGAGGAGGAAGGAGGAGGTAGAAGGCAGGAGGAGAAAGGAGGAGGTAGAAGGCAGGAGGAAGAGCAAGGAGGTAGAGGGCAGGAGGGGGGTAGAGGGCAGGAGGAGGAGTGAGGAGGTAGAGGGCAGGAGGAGGAGGGAGGAGGGAGAGGGCAGAAGGAGGAGGGAGAGGGCAGAAGGAGGAGGGAGAGGGCAGGAGGGAGAGAGGGAGGAGGTAGAGGGTAGGGAGGAGGGAGAGGGAGGGAGGGAGGGTAGGGAGGAGGGAGAGGCACTGTCACATGCACTGTTGTAAAAAGGGTTTTATAAATGTGATCTGATTGGATGTACCTTGTATACAACGGTGGAGAACCATGCAGGCATGAAGACCAGGTTGGACAGCCTGGCTGTGGGACACTGCTGCTCCAGACTGACCAGGAGAGCCACGTCCCCCAGCCTCCCTAACCCCACCACCTCCACAGGCACCTGGCAGGGTCAAAGGTCAATATTTTCATTTATCAAATTGCAGATCTTATTACAATACATGATACTAAAAGATATTAACAGATACTAATATATTAACAGATACTAACAGATATTAACAGATAGTAACATATACTAACAGATATTAACAGATACTAACAGATACTAACAGATATTAACAGATAGTAACATATACTAACAGATATTAACAGATACTAACAGATACTAACAAGTACTAACAGATATTAACAGATACTAACAGATATTAACAGATACTAACAGATATTAACAGATACTAACAGGCATTAACAGATACTAACAGATACTAACAGATACTAACAGATACTAACAGATATTAACAGATACTAACATATACTAAAAGATAATAACAGATATTAACAGATACTAACAGATACTAACAGGCATTAACAGATACTAAAAGATACTAACAGGCATTAACAGACACTAACATATACTAAAAGATAATAACAGATACTAACAGATACTAACAGATATTAACAGATATTAACAGATATTAACAGATATTAACAGACACTAACATATACTAACAGATACTAACAGATATTAACAGATACTAACAGATACTAACAGGCATTAACAGATACTAAACGATACTAACAGGCATTAACAGACACTAACATATACTAAAAGATAATAACAGATATTAACAGATACTAACAGATACTAACAGATATTAACAGATATTAACAGATATTAACAGACACTAACATATACTAACAGATACTAACAGATATTAACAGATACTAACAGATATTAACAGATATTAACAGACACTAACATATACTAACAGATATTAACAGATACTAACAGATACTAACAGATATTAACAGATACTAACAGATACTAACAGATATTAACAGATAGTAACATATACTAACAGATATTAACAGATACTAACAGATACTAACAAGTACTAACAGATATTAACAGATACTAACAGATATTAACAGATACTAACAGATATTAACAGATACTAACAGGCATTAACAGATACTAACAGATACTAACAGATATTAACAGATACTAACATATACTAAAAGATAATAACAGATATTAACAGATACTAACAGATACAAACAGGCATTAACAGATACTAAAAGATACTAACAGGCATTAACAGACACTAACATATACTAAAAGATAATAACAGATACTAACAGATACTAACAGATATTAACAGATATTAACAGATATTAACAGACACTAACATATACTAACAGATATTAACAGATACTAACAGATACTAACAGGCATTAACAGATACTAAACGATACTAACAGGCATTAACAGACACTAACATATACTAAAAGATAATAACAGATATTAACAGATACTAACAGATACTAACAGATACTAACAGATATTAACAGATATTAACAGATATTAACAGATATTAACAGACACTAACATATACTAACAGATACTAACAGATATTAACAGATACTAACAGATATTAACAGATATTAACAGACACTAACATATACTAACAGATATTAACAGATACTAACAGATACTAACAGATATTAACAGATACTAACAGATACTAACAGATATTAACAGATAGTAACATATACTAACAGATATTAACAGATACTAACAGATACTAACAAGTACTAACAGATATTAACAGATACTAACAGATATTAACAGATACTAACAGATATTAACAGATACTAACAGGCATTAACAGATACTAACAGATACTAACAGATATTAACAGATACTAACATATACTAAAAGATAATAACAGATATTAACAGATACTAACAGATACTAACAGGCATTAACAGATACTAAAAGATACTAACAGGCATTAACAGACACTAACATATACTAAAAGATAATAACAGATACTAACAGATACTAACAGATATTAACAGATATTAACAGATATTAACAGACACTAACATATACTAACAGATATTAACAGATACTAACAGATACTAACAGGCATTAACAGATACTAAACGATACTAACAGGCATTAACAGACACTAACATATACTAAAAGATAATAACAGATATTAACAGATACTAACAGATACTAACAGATATTAACAGATATTAACAGATATTAACAGACACTAACATATACTAACAGATACTAACAGATATTAACAGATACTAACAGATATTAACAGATATTAACAGACACTAACATATACTAACAGATATTAACAGATACTAACAGATACTAACAGATATTAACAGATACTAACAGATACTAACAGATATTAACAGATAGTAACATATACTAACAGATATTAACAGATACTAACAGATACTAACAAGTACTAACAGATATTAACAGATACTAACAGATATTAACAGATACTAACAGATATTAACAGATACTAACAGGCATTAACAGATACTAACAGATACTAACAGATATTAACAGATACTAACATATACTAAAAGATAATAACAGATATTAACAGATACTAACAGATACTAACAGGCATTAACAGATACTAAAAGATACTAACAGGCATTAACAGACACTAACATATACTAAAAGATAATAACAGATACTAACAGATACTAACAGATACTAACAGATATTAACAGATATTAACAGATATTAACAGATATTAACAGACACTAACATATACTAACAGATACTAACAGATATTAACAGATACTAACAGATACTAACAGACATTAACAGATACTAAACGATACTAACAGGCATTAACAGACACTAACATATACTAAAAGATAATAACAGATATTAACAGATACTAACAGATATTAACAGATATTAACAGATATTAACAGATATTAACAGATATTAACAGACACTAACAGATACTAACAGATACTAACAGATATTAACAGATACTAACAGATATTAACAGATATTAACAGACACTAACATATACTAACAGATATTAACAGATACTAACAGATACTAACAGATATTAACAGATACTAACAGACATTAAGGTACTAATATATTAACAGATACTAACAGATATTAATGTACTAACATTAACAGATATTAACAGATACTGACAGATATTAACAGATACTAACAGATATTAACAGATATTAACAGATACTAACAGATATTAACAGATATTAACAGATACTAACAGATACTAACAGATATTAACAGATATTAACAGATACTAACAGATATTGACAGACACTAACAGACATTAAGATACTAATATATTAACAGATACTAACATATATTAATGTACTAATATATTAACAGATATTAACAGACACTAACAGACATTAAGATACTAATATATTAACAGATACTAACAGATATTAATGTACTAATATATTAACAGATACTAACAGACACTAACAGATGCAAACAGGCATTAAGGTACTAATATACTAACAGATATTAACAGATACTAACAGATACTAACAGATACTAATATATTAACAGATACTAACAGACACTAACATATACTAACTGGCATTAAGGTACTAATATACTAACAGATACTAACAGATATTAACAGATACTAACAGATACTAACAGGTACTAACAGATACTAACAGACACTAACATATACTAACTGGCATTAAGGTACTAATATACTAACAGATACTAACATATACTAACTGGCATTAAGGTACTAATATACTAACAGACACTAACATATACTAACTGGCATTAAGGTACTAATATACTAACAGATACTAACAGATATTAACAGATACTAACAGATACTAACAGATACTAACAGGTACTAACAGATACTAACAGATACTAACAGATACTAACAGATATTAACAGATACTAACAGATATTAACAGATACTAACAGGCATTAACAGACACTAACATATACTAAAAGATAATAACAGATATTAACAGATACTAACATATACTAACAGATATTAACAGATATTAACAGATATTAACAGATACTAACAGGCATTAACAGACACTAACATATACTAAAAGATAATAACAGATATTAACAGATACTAACAGATATTAACAGACACTAACATATACTAACAGATATTAACAGATACTAACAGACATTAAGGTACTAATATATTAACAGATACTAACAGACACTAACAGACATTAAGATACTAATATATTAACAGATATTAACAGACACTAACAGACATTAAGATACTAATATATTAACAGATACTAACAGATATTAATGTACTAATATATTAACAGATACTAACAGATACTAACATATACTAATGGGCATTAACAGATATTAACAGATACTGACAGATATTAACAGATACTAACAGATATTAACAGATACTAACAGATACTAACAGATATTAACAGATACTAACAGATACTAACAGATATTAACAGATATTAACAGATACTAACAGATATTGACAGACACTAACAGACATTAAGATACTAATATATTAACAGATACTAACATATATTAATGTACTAATATATTAACAGATATTAACAGACACTAACAGACATTAAGATACTAATATATTAACAGATACTTACAGATATTAATGTACTAATATATTAACAGATATTAACAGATACTAACAGACACTAACATATACTAACTGGCATTAAGGTACTAATATACTAACAGATACTAACAGATATTAACAGATACTAACAGATACTAACAGATACTAACAGGTACTAACAGATACTAACAGATACTAACAGGTACTAACAGATACTAACAGATACTAACAGATATTAACAGATACTAACAGATATTAACAGATACTAACAGATACTAACAGATATTAACAGATACTAACAGATACTAACAGATACTAACAGATACTAACAGATATTAACAGATACTAACAGATATTAACAGATACTAATATACTAACAGATATTAACAGATACTAACAGATACTAACAGATATTAAGGTCAGCCAATCAGTAAGTCACCTTTAACTAGACATTATGTCATCAAGACAACAGCAGCCAATCAGTAAGTCACCTTTAACTAGACATTATGTCATCAAGACAACAGCAGCCAATCAGTAAGTCACCTTTAACTAGACATTATGTCATCAAGACAACAGCAGCCAATCAGTAAGTCACCTTTAACTAGACATTATGTCATCAAGACAACAGCAGCCAATCAGTAAGTCACCTTTAACTAGACATTATGTCATCAAGACAACAGCAGCCAATCAGTAAGTCACCTTTAACTAGACATTATGTCATCAAGACAACAGCAGCCAATCAGTAAGTCACCTTTAACTAGACATTATGTCATCAAGACAACAGCAGCCAATCAGTAAGTCACCTTTAACTAGACATTATGTCATCAAGACAACAGCAGCCAATCAGTAAGTCACCTTTAACTAGACATTATGTCATCAAGACAACAGCAGCCAATCAGTAAGTCACCTTTAACTAGACATTATGTCATCAAGACAACAGCAGCCAATCAGTCAAGTCACCTTCAGCACCAACTCTGCCTGCTCCTCATACACCCCGGGGTGCAGCACCACCCGGTCGTACGAGCCAGCGACCCCCAACGCCCCCCTCAGCGTCTCCAGCTCCAGCCCCGACCCCACCTGCCACACCCTCCTCTCCTTCCTCCGACGGAACAGGTGGAGGCAGGCGGAGGGCTGGAGCTCAGGGTGGGCGTGACGGGACCAGGTACGGCTGGCGATGGCGTGCTGCCTCAGGGCTTCTCTCCAGGATGAGGGCTCCAGGTGGGGCCGACTGGGAGGGGGGGGGGACACAGACAGACACACGGGGGTTAGAGAATGTCAACGAGAACCTTTCGTTGTTCAGAGAACGTCCGTCTCCACTTCAGTACCTGGGCCAGTTGGGGTGTCGAGGACACTCGGGCAGGCCCAGGCAGAGCTGTCTCCAACGGGTGTTATCCAGGGAGAGGATCAGCTCTCTCCAGGCCCTGCACACCAGGCTGCAACGGCCCAGCTCTGGGAGGGGGAGGTAGGCCAGGACCACTCGCCACACCTCCACTGGGAGGTGGACACCTCTACCTCCGCTGCTGCTACTGCTTCCCCTGCTGCCCAGTGACATGGCTCTGATAGGGAGGGTGGACACCTGGAGACAGGAGACACACAGACAGACTGGGTTAGTTTAGACTAGGCCCGACAGACAGACAGACAGACAGACAGACAGACAGACAGACAGACAGACAGACAGACAGACAGACAGACAGACAGACAGACAGACTAGGTTCGTTTAGACTAGACCTATAAACAGACAGACAGACAGACAGACAGACAGACAGACAGACAGACAGACTAGGTTTGTTTAGACTAGACCTATAAACAGACACAGACAGACAGACAGACAGACAGACAGACAGACAGACAGACAGACAGACAGACAGACAGACAGACAGACAGACAGACAGACAGAAAGATAGAAAGACAGACAGACAGACAGACAGACAGACAGACAGACAGACAGACAGACAGACTAGGCCTACAGACAGACAGACAGACAGACAGACAGACAGACTAGGTTTGTTTAGACTAGACCTATAAACAGACAGACAGACAGACAGACAGACAGACAGACAGACAGACGAGGACTACAGACAGACAGACAGGGTCTATAGACAGACAGACAGACAGAGACAGACAGACTAGGCCTATAGACAGACAGACAGACAGGGCCTATAAACTGACAGACAGACAGACAGACAGACTAGGCCTATAGACAGACAGACAGACTAGGACTACAGACAGACAGACAGACAGACAGACAGACAGACAGACAGACAGACAGACAGACGAGGACTACAGACAGACAGACAGGGTCTATAGACAGACAGACAGACAGAGACAGACAGACTAGGCCTATAGACAGACAGACAGACAGGGCCTATAAACTGACAGACAGACAGACAGACAGACTAGGCCTATAGACAGACAGACAGACTAGGACTACAGACAGACAGACAGACAGACAGACAGACAGGGCCTATAAACAGACAGACAGACAGACAGACAGACAGGGCCTATAAACAGACAGACAGACAGACAGACAGACAGATAGACAGACAGACAGGGTCGTTGTGATGGTGACTTCCACTGCCTATATCATGAATGATGAGCGTCTTGTAGTGTACATAGTTTAAGCTCTACAGACAGAGGCTGTCAATGACTGGCCCAGGAGAGGTTAAAATCTCCACCTGGCACAACCAGAAGAGGACTGGCCACCCCTCATAGCCTGGATCCTCTCTAGGTTTCTTCCTAGGTTCTGGCCTTTCTAGGGAGTTTTTCAGAGCCACCGTGCTTCTACACCTGCATTGCTTGCTGTTTGGGGTTTTAGGCCGGGTTTCTGTACAGCACTTTTGAGACATCAGCTGATGTAAGAAGGGCTATATAAATACATTTGATTTGATTTTGATTTGGCCAGATTACATTGTGGAACAGGCCAGCTAACATCTAACTAAAGGCTAGAGTGAGGAAGATGTTACAGTGTCTTGTCTGTCACTGAGTCATCATCATCATCATCATCATCAAGGGAATTTGTACCAACTAGCAACACACATCGACGGGGTGGCAACTGGCAACAACATTGGATCGTCGAGGGCGCAACTTTGTTTCAACATCGGCAACGTTCTAAGAACGTTAGAACGTAAAAAAATGAATTATTGGCTGGCTATATTTTTGTCGGGAAATAATAGCAACAATGTATCTACACATCTGCTTTTAGTGGACGTACCTGGTGAGATAAAGTTAGCGAGCGACCCGAATACTCACTAACGTTATTACGTCGGATTTACTACATTGTACACTAGGCTATATTTGACATCTTACCCGTGTTAAAGTCCCTTGGATGAAGCACCGCACATCCCAGCGTGGTTTTTAACTAGGTATATAGCTGTAATAGCCATGCTTCTTGAGATATATCGGAACAACGCCTGGTTCGGGATCAAGAATAGAAACACTGACAGGAATCAGACATTTTCCCTCACTTTACGGCAAGGCAAGCCATGGAAACCAACCAGGGACGCCCTTACACTGGGCGGGAGGGAGCGAGGGTGGGCGAGATAAGAGAGAGGGAGGAGAGAGAGTAGAGACAAGAGGAGAGAGACAGAAAGAGAGCGAGAGCGAGAGAGAGGAGGCTGAAGACGGAGAGAACTGAGAGGGAAGGGGAGGGATGAGGAGAGAGAGGAAATAAGTTTTTGCTCAAGTGATACACACACAAATACACACACACACACACACACACTAGTGATGCGCATGTTGACTCATAACCCGCAGTCCAAACCGCGGAGAAAGCGGGTCATTAAATATTGTTTGGTTGAAGTGCGGGTGTGTGGCGAGCGGGCGGTAAATGAAGATCAAATAATACCTTAAAAATCCATAACTGTCTCATTCTTGTGCAATTTATATCGATCTATAGGCTACATTGATATTTTTCATTTCATTATGTTAGGCTATTTGGCATTAGTGCGTAAAGCTTATTAACTGTAGTGCCTAACTGTATGCGCGTCAAGCTAAGCCAAATGCTTTTGGGACAGGTCAGAAAAGTATAAAACGATCCACGGAGGCAAGAATGTACGATGTGAATTGCACGTCAGCCCGCCTTAAATAATGCTAATTTAACCATTATCTTATTTGTTTAAAATGGAGTGGTAAATATGTTTTACAGTGATAAAAAAAAATTTTTTAACTTCCAAATGAAACGAACCCCCCCCCCCCCCCCCCATACATCTGTGTTGTGGTTTAAACCATTTATTAAGACGTGACTGCACTGTCCACTCAATAGTGCAACATTTCGGTCTCAGATGAGCGTCTTCAAAACGCATAGATTTTCCTTTCCACTTCCGCATTTTCGCCAGTTGTTTGTCATGCGCCCTTGATTAAAAAAATCGCCTTTATTCCAATACATTCTATTTTCCATCTATCTATTTTTCTTTGTTTTCCAGGCGCATTGTGGGTATAGGTGTTCTCCGTACCATTCATAGCCAGAAGTTCCAGAGCATTTATTTAACTTGATTTGTTTCTTGATTCAATTTGATTTTTTGATTTACTGGATAAACTGATAATGGTCGACAATATCACTAGACAACTAGCCTACAGCTAGACACCAATATCACTAGACAACTAGTCTACAGCTAGACACCAATATCACTAGACAACTAGCCTACAGCTAGACACCAATATCACTAGACAACTAGTCTACAGCTGAACACCAATCGGCATCCGTGGTAAAATCTCATGTAATAATTGTGATAATTGCTTTGTTTTCTCCTGTTAGTTCACATGCCCTGACACAGTGATATACAGGGCATTCAGAAACTATTCAGACTTGTTAAACTTTCTGTTTTACATTACAGCCTTATTCTAAAATGGATTCAATAGTTGTTTTTTCCCTTGATCAAATCTACACAATATTACCCCATAATGACAAAGCTTTTCATAGCCGAGCATTCAGAGGTCGAGACAGCAGGTCTCCTCCACTGCACAAGCCTGAGGGGGGGGGCGCAAGGCCAGACAGGAAGAGCAACATCAGTGACTCAACCCATTCAAGTCGAGTTTTAGTGGAATAAAGCCTGGCACGATGTAACACACCCATCCTAGGGACGGCATGAAAGAGAATCCCAGTGGAGAGAGAGAGGGAACCGGCCATGCAGAGACGGCAAGGGCATGAAAGAGAATCCCAGTGGAGAGAGAGAGAGGGAACCGGCCATGCAGAGACGGCAAGGGCATGAAAGAGAATCCCAGTGGAGAGAGAGAGAGGGAACCGGCCATGCAGAGACGGCAAGGGCATGAAAGAGAATCCCAGTGGAGAGAGAGAGGGAACCGGCCATGCAGAGACAGCAAGGGCATGAAAGAGAATCCCAGTGGAGAGAGAGAGAGGGAACCGGGCCATGCAGAGACAGCAAGGGCATGAAAGAGAATCCCAGTGGAGAGAGAGAGAGGGAACCGGCCATGCAGAGACAGCAAGGGCATGAAAGAGAATCCCAGTGGAGAGATAGAGAGGGAACCGGGCCATGCAGAGACAGCAAGGGCATGAAAGAGAATCCCAGTGGAGAGATAGAGAGGGAACCGGGCCATGCAGAGACAGCAAGGGCATGAAAGAGAATCCCAGTGGAGAGAGAGAGGGAACCGGCCATGCAGAGACAGCAAGGGCATGAAAGAGAATCCCAGTGGAGAGAGAGAGAGGGAACCGGGCCATGCAGAGACAGCAAGGGCATGAAAGAGAATCCCAGTGGAGAGAGAGAGGGAACCGGCCATGCAGAGACAGCAAGGGCATGAAAGAGAATCCCAGTGGAGAGAGAGAGGGAACCGGCCATGCAGAGACAGCAAGGGCATGAAAGAGAATCCCAGTGGAGAGAGAGAGGGAACCGGCCATGCAGAGACAGCAAGGGCATGAAAGAGAATCCCAGTGGGAGAGAGAGAGGGAACCGGGCCATGCAGAGACAGCAAGGGCATGAAAGAGAATCCCAGTGGAGAGAGAGAGAGGGAACCGGCCATGCAGAGACAGCAAGGGCATGAAAGAGAATCCCAGTGGAGAGAGAGAGAGGGAACCGGCCATGCAGAGACAGCAAGGGCATGAAAGAGAATCCCAGTGGAGAGAGAGAGAGGGAACCGGCCATGCAGAGACAGCAAGGGCATGAAAGAGAATCCCAGTGAGAGAGAGAGAGGGAACCGGCCATGCAGAGACAGCAAGGGCATGAAAGAGAATCCCAGTGGAGAGAGAGAGGGAACCGGGCCATGCAGAGACAGCAAGGGCATGAAAGAGAATCCCAGTGGAGAGAGAGAGAGGGAACCGGCCATGCAGAGACAGCAAGGGCATGAAAGAGAATCCCAGTGGAGAGAGAGAGAGGGAACCGGCCATGCAGAGACAGCAAGGGCATGAAAGAGAATCCCAGTGGAGAGAGAGAGAGGGAACCGGGCCATGCAGAGACAGCAAGGGCGTGAAAGAGAATCCCAGTGGAGAGAGAGAGAGGGAACCGGCCATGCAGAGACAGCAAGGGCGTGAAAGAGAATCCCAGTGGAGAGAGAGAGAGGGAACCGGCCATGCAGAGACAGCAAGGGCGTGAAAGAGAATCCCAGTGGAGAGAGAGAGGGAACCGGCCATGCAGAGACAGCAAGGGCGTGAAAGAGAATCCCAGTGAGAGAGAGAGGGAACCGGCCATGCAGAGACAGCAAGGGCGTGAAAGAGAATCCCAGTGGAGAGAGAGAGGGAACCGGCCATGCAGAGACAGCAAGGGCGTGAAAGAGAATCCCAGTGGAGAGAGAGAGAGGGAACCGGCCATGCAGAGACAGCAAGGGCGTGAAAGAGAATCCCAGTGGAGAGAGAGAGAGGGAACCGGCCATGCAGAGACAGCAAGGGCGTGAAAGAGAATCCCAGTGGAGAGAGAGAGGGAACCGGCCATGCAGAGACAGCAAGGGCGTGAAAGAGAATCCCAGTGGAGAGAGAGAGGGAACCGGCCATGCAGAGACAGCAAGGGCGTGAAAGAGAATCCCAGTGGAGAGAGAGAGAGGGAACCGGCCATGCAGAGACAGCAAGGGCGTGAAAGAGAATCCCAGTGGAGAGAGAGAGAGGGAACCGGCCATGCAGAGACAGCAAGGGCGTGAAAGAGAATCCCAGTGGAGAGAGAGAGGGAACCGGCCATGCAGAGACAGCAAGGGCGTGAAAGAGAATCCCAGTGGGAGAGAGAGAGGGAACCGGCCATGCAGAGACAGCAAGGGCGTGAAAGAGAATCCCAGTGGGGAGAGAGAGAGGGAACCGGCCATGCAGAGACAGCAAGGGCGTGAAAGAGAATCCCAGTGGGGAGAGAGAGAGGGAACCGGCCATGCAGAGACAGCAAGGGCGTGAAAGAGAATCCCAGTGGGGAGAGAGAGAGGGAACCGGCCATGCAGAGACAGCAAGGGCATGAAAGAGAATCCCAGTGGAGAGAGAGAGAGGGAACCGGCCATGCAGAGACAGCAAGGGCATGAAAGAGAATCCCAGTGGAGAGAGAGAGAGGGAACCGGCCATGCAGAGACAGCAAGGGCATGAAAGAGAATCCCAGTGGAGAGAGAGAGAGGGAACCGGCCATGCAGAGACAGCAAGGGCATGAAAGAGAATCCCAGTGGAGAGAGAGAGAGGGAACCGGGCCATGCAGAGACAGCAAGGGCGTTTCGTCGCTCCAGTGTCCTTCTGTTCACATACACATCCCAGAATACACTCAATCATAGGACCCACTGAAGAGATGAGTCTTCAGTAAAGACTTAAAGGCCGAGACCGAGTCTGCGTCTCTCACATGAATAGGCAGGCCATTCTGTTAAGAGCTGTTTGCTTAGAAATTCTAGGGACAATTAGGAGGCCTGCGTCTTGTGACCGTAGCGTACGTGTAGGTATGTACGGCAGGACCAAATCAGAGAGATAGGTAGGAGCAAGCCCATGTAATGCTTTGTAGGTTAGCAGTAAAAACAATTAGGAGGCCTGCGTCTTGTGACCGTAGCGTACGTGTAGGTATGTACGGCAGGACCAAATCGGAGAGATAGGTAGGAGCAAGCCCATGTAATACTTTGTAGGTTAGCAGTAAAACCTTGAAATCAGCCCTTGCCTTAACAGGAAGCCAGTGTAGAGAGGCTAGCACTGGAGTAATATGATCATAATATTGGTGTTCTAGTCCAGATTCTAGCAGCCATATTTAGCACTAACTGAAGTTTATTTAGTGTTTTATCCTGGTAGCCGGAAAGTAAAGCATTGCAGTAGTCTAATCTAGAAGTGACAAAAGCATGGATATATTTTTCTGCGTCATTTTCGGACAGAACTTTTAAATTTTTTTGCAATGTTACAAAGATGGAAAAAGCTGCCCTTGACATATTCTCGATATGTTCGTCAAAAGAGAGATCAGGGTCCAGAGTAACGCCCGAGGACAAACCATCCACAGAGACGAACTGCTATCTTTCCGACAGATAAGATCTAAACCAGGCCAGAACTTGTCCATGTAGACCAATTTGGGTTTCCAATCTCTCCAAAAGAATGTGGTGATCGATGGTATCAAAAGCAGCACTAAGGTCTAGGAGCACAAGGACAGATGCAGAGCCTCGATCCGATGCCATTAAAATGTCATTTACCACCTTCACAAGTGCCGTCTCAGTGCTATGATGGGGTCTAAAACCAGACTGAAGCATTTTCGTTGTTTGTCTTCAGGAAGGCAGTGAGTTGCTGTGCAACAACTTTTTCAAAAAATGTTGAGAGGATTGGAAGATTCGATATAAACTTGTTCCTTTTTTAGTTTTGTATGGGTCAAGGTTTGGCTTTTTCAAGAGAGGCTTTATTACTGCCACTTTTAGTGAGTTTGGTACACATCCGGTGGATAGAGAGCTGTTTATTATGTTCAACATAGGATGGCCAAGCACAGGAAGCAGCTCTTTCAGTAGTTTAGTTGGAATAGGGTCCAGTATGCAGCTTGACGGTGTAGAGAGGCCAAGACTATTTTCACAGATACAGGATTTTTTTTTAAACTTGAGTGTCTCCCGATCCGAAGGTCCTGGCAGTGTTGTGCAGGAACCCAGGAACTCACTACACTGGAGAAATACACAGATTCAAAGAGACGTAATTTGCTTTCCAATGATCATGATCTTTTCGTCCAAGAAGTTCATGAATTCATCTGTGTGAAGGTCATGAAGAACAAACGCTTCTTGTTTGTTGTCTGAGGCTACCTGGCTAAAATGCTAATTGCTCGCTAGCCTAATTTCCATTCATGGACAACGTTCGCTAGTTAACATTAGCCTTCTACATTTAGCTACATATTTAAACTTCTATCCTCTCAGGCCAGGGGCACAACAACGTATGAATTAATGGTTGAATCAGAATCAAAGTTATAATCATTTGCCAGTATGGAGAGTTAAGGTAAACCACAAGTCCAAATCCCTATCTCCATCCATTGCTACTTTAAGAAAGGACCTATTTTAGCTAGTTAGCTTGTCACCAGAAGACAACAACACAAATATTTTCTGTCAATGACATATGTTCTAGATGTGATTTGAGTGCAGCCAAATCCAAGATGGTTTACCTTGACATTTTTTTTGGGGTGCGCCAGGACCATTCACAGTTGAGCTCAACGTTGATTGGCTATTATAAAAATATATAAATATATAAAAAATAATAATAAAAAAATAAAATAATAATACTAATAATATATATACATATATATATATCAACGGAGGCTAAATGCTCGCTGGCTTCAATGCTACAGGTCGGCAACAATGTCATACTCTTTTGGACCACACAGCATCAGATACATGGTCTACACATAGAGAGACAGAGGGGCGCTGTTACGCTCACTCTGATTCTTTCTTCGGTAAGACACATTCAGCTTCTTGCCAATTGAAGGACAATTCAGAAACGCAGAGACACTAAAGATACATTATTTTAAAATATTTTGGGGGGGTGAAAGCCTGGCTTCCCTTGGTAGGAATACACACCACTGACACACACACACACACACACACACACACACACACACACACACACACACACACACACACACACACACACACACACACACACACACACACACACACACACACTTTTTCTCTTCAATTCCTCCTCTCCTAACCTCCTCTCTCTCTCTCTCTCTGTCTCTCCTATTCTCTCCTCTCTCTCTCTCTCTCTCTCTCTCCTAACCTCTCCCTCTCTCTCTCCTAACTCTCTCTCTCTCTCTCTCTCTCTCTCTCTCTCTCTCTCTCTCTCCTAACCTCTCTCCTACTCTCCTAACCTCTCTCTCTCTCTCCTAACCTCCTCCCCTTGCTCTCTCAATCCCTCTCTCTTTCTGTTTCTCTCTGTGTCTTTTCTTTATTCACGAGACAGTTGAATGGCAGAGTGGATGAAGGAGATATGAGAACACATTAACATAGACACCTGCCTCTCACCACCATTAACATAGACACCTGCCTCTCACATCCATTCAAGTGCAGGCAAACACACACACGCAACACACAGACATGCACACCACCTAGTATGTGAGTGGTGACAGGCCAAATCACAGACATATTCACCACAGAGCTACAATAGGCTTCTGTTTCTGTTATCTTCAACAGTGTAGTGAAAACCTTTCTCACTGTGGTCCTCTGTAAGCTCAGCTGGTAGAGCATAGAGCTCGCAACGCCAGGATAGTGGGTTTGATTCCTGGGACCACCCGTGTGTATGAACACATGACTGACGTGTACCTATGTTGAAAATTACAGGCCTCTCCCATGTTTTTAAGTGGGAGAACTTGCACAATTGGTGGCTGACTAAATGCTTTTTTGCCCCACTGTATATTCTTATTATATTGATAGTGTTGCCTGTAACATTGTAGTAATTAGGTGTTCCATCCTCAGTGTTTAAACTCTGTTCAATGAGGTGTTCCATCCTCAGTGTTTAAACTCTGTTCAATGAGGTGTTCCATCCTCAGTGTTTAAACTCTGTTCAATAAGGTGTTCCATCCTCAGTGTTTAAACTCTGTTCAATGAGGTGTTCCATCCTCAGGCTTTAAACTCTGTTCAATAAGGTGTTCCATCCTCAGTGTTTTGACTCTGTTCAATAAGGTGATCCATCCTCAGTGTTTAAACTCTGTTCAATAAGGTGTTCAATAAGGTGATCCTTCCTCCGTGTTTAAACTATGTTAAATAATCAAATCAAATCAAATCAAATCAAATTTATTTATATAGCCCTTCGTACATCAGCTGATATCTCAAAGTGCTGTACAGAAACCCAGCCTAAAACCCCAAACAGCAAGCAATGCAGGTGTAGAAGCACGGTGGCTAGGAAAAACTCCCTAGAAAAGCCAAAACCTAGGAAGAAACCTAGAGAGGAACCAGGCTATGTGGGGTGGCCAGTCCTCTTCTGGCTGTGCCGGGTAGAGATTATAACAGAACATGGCCAAGATGTTCAAATGTTCATAAATGACCAGCATGGTCGAATAATAATAAGGCAGAACAGTTGAAACTGGAGCAGCAGCACGGCCAGGTGGACTGGGGACAGCAAGGAGTCATCATGTCAAGTAGTCCTGGGGCATGGTCCTAGGGCTCAGGTCAGTTGAAACTGGAGCAGCAGCACGGCCAGGTGGACTGGGGACAGCAAGGAGTCATCATGTCAGGTAGTCCTGGGGCATGGTCCTAGGGCTCAGGTCCTCCGAGAGAGAGAAGGAGAGAATTAGAGAACGCACATAATGTGTTCCATCCTCAAATAATGTGTTCCATCCTCAGTGTTTAGACTCTGTTCAATAAGGTGTTCCATCCTCAGTGTTTAGACTCTGATCAATAATGTGTTCCATCCTCAGTATTTAAACTCTGTTCAATAAGGTGTTCCATCCTCAGTGTTTAAACTCTGTTCAATAATGTGTTCCATCCTCAGTGTTTACACTCTGTTCAATAAGGTGATCCATCCTCAGTGTTTAAACTCTGTTCAATGAGGTGTTCCATCCTCAGTGTTTGAACTCGGTTCAATAAGGTGATCCATCCTCAGTGTTTAAACTCTGTTCAATAAGGTGTTCAATAAGGTGATCCTTCTTCCGTGTTTAAACTTGGTTCAATAATGTGTTCCATCCTCAGTGTTTAAACTCTGTTCAATAAGGTGATCCTTCTTCAGTGTTTAAACTCTGTTCAATAAGTTGATCCTTCCTCCGTGTTTAAACTCTGTTCAATAAGGTGTTCCATCCTGTGTTTAAACTCTGTTCAATAAGGTGTTCCATCCTTAGTGTTTAAACTTGGTTCAATAAGGTGATCCTTCTTCAGTGTTTAAACTCTGTTCAATAAGTTGATCCTTCCTCCGTGTTTAAACTTGGTTCAATAATGTGTTCCATCCTCAGTGTTTAAACTCTGTTCAATAAGGTGTTCCATCCTCAGTGTTTAAACTCTGTTCAATAAGGTGATCCATCCTCAGTGTTTAAACTCTGTTCAATAAGGTGTTCCATCCTCAGTGTTTAAACTCTGTTCAATAAGGTGATCCTTCCTCAGTGTTTAAACTCTGTTCAATAAGGTGATCCATCCTCAGTGTTTAAACTCTGTTCAATAAGGTGTTCCATCCTCAGTGTTTAAACTCTGTTCAATAAGGTGATCCTTCCTCGGTGTTTAAACTCTGTTCAATAAGGTGTTCCATCCTCAGTGTTTAAACCCTGTTCAATAAGGTGTTCCATCCTCAGTGTTTAAACTCTGTTCAATAAGGTGTTCCATCCTCAGTGTTTAAACTCTGTTCAATAAGGTGATCCTTCCTCAGTGTTTAAACTCTGTTCAATAAGGTGATCCATCCTCAGTGTTTAAACTCTGTTCAATAAGGTGTTCCATCCTCAGTGTTTAAACTCTGTTCAATAAGGTGATCCTTCCTCTTTGTTTAAACTCTGTTCAATAAGGTGTTCCATCCTCAGTGTTTAAACTCTGTTCAATAAGGTGTTCCATCCTCAGTGTTTAAACTCTGTTCAATAAGGTGTTCCATCCTCAGTGTTTAAACTCTGTTCAATAATGTGTTCCATCTTCAGTGTCTAAACTCTGTTCAATAAGGTGTTCAATAAGGTGATCCTTTGCTTGAATGTTTTGGTGGTGTACATGAAGGACCCCATATCCTCTCCCTTCAGATGTGTGTGTGTGTGTGTGTGTGTGTGTGTGTGTGTGTGTGTGTGTGTGTGTGTGTGTGTGTGTGTGTGTGTGTGTGTGTGTGTGTGTGTGTGTGTGTGTGTTTATAGGGATTCTCCTTTCATGTTGTTCATTCAGGCGAGCTTGCATTAATTAAACACTCTTTGATAATAATTTCACAACACCTCTGATTAGAATCACATTTGGTTCTTCTGACACACTGTAGTGCCCCTCCTCCCCCCTCGTCTCTATGGCAACACAGCCCAACCGCCCCTTGATGTGTGGACCAACCAGAATGCAGTCAACAGGAGATGAGAGGATTTAGGGTGTGAAGTGTAGAAGTTTGTTGCTCCCTAATCCCTAATACCAGGTCTAGGATCAGTTACACACCCCATATATCCTTCATTACAGGCCCCTAATACCAGGTCTAGGATCAGTTACACACCCCATATATCCTTCATTACAGGCCCCTAATACCAGGTCTAGGATCAGTTACACACCCCATATATCCTTCATTACAGGCCCTTAATACCAGGTCTAGGATCAGTTACACACCCCATATATCCTTCATTACAGGCCCCTAATACCAGGTCTAGGATCAGTTACACACCCCATATATCCTTCATTACAGGCCCTTAATACCAGGTCTAGGATCAGTTACACAACCCATAGATCCTTCATTACAGGCCCCTAATACCAGGTCTAGGATCAGTTACACAACCCATATGTCCTTCATTACAGGCTCCTAATACCAGGTCTAGGATCAGTTACACACCCCATAGATCCTTCATTACAGGCCCCTAATACCAGGTCTAGGATCAGTTATACACCCCATATATCCTTCATTACAGGCCCCTAATACCAGGTCTAGGATCAGTTACACAACCCATATATCCTTCATTACAGGCCCCTAATACCAGGTCTAGGATCAGTTACACAACACATATATCCTTCATTACAGGCCCCTAATACCAGGTCTAGGATCAGTTATACACCCCATATATCCTTCATTACAGGCTCCTAATACCAGGTCTAGGATCAGTTATACACCCCATATATCCTTCATTACAGGCCCCTAATACCAGGTCTAGGATCAGTTACACAACCCATATATCCTTCATTACAGGCCCCTAATACCAGGTCTAGGATCAGTTACACAACCCATATATCCTTCATTACAGGCTCCTAATACCAGGTCTAGGATCAGTTATACACCCCATATATCCTTCATTACAGGCTCCTAATACCAGGTCTAGGATCAGTTATACACCCCATATATCCTTCATTACAATGCAAAACAGAACATAGATCAGTGTGTGTGTGTGTGTGTGTGTGTGTGTGTGTGTGTGTGTGTGTGTGTGTGTGTGTGTGTGTGTGTGTGTGTGTGTGTGTGTGTGTGTGTATCAGCTTGAGCTGCAGTAGCATCAAAGGAGCACCTGTCTAGAATGGAACACTACATGGGGCTGTCAGCATACCACTGTCTTGATGAACTAGAATGGAACACTACATGGGGCTGTCAGTATACCACTGTCTTGATGAACTAGAATGGAACACAACACTACATGGGGCTGTCAGCATACCACTGTCTTGATGAACTAGAATGGAACACTACATGGGGCTGTCAGTATACCACTGTCTTGATGAACTAGAATGGAACACAACACTACATGGGGCTGTCAGCATACCACTGTCTTGATGAACTAGAATGGAACACTACATGGGGCTGTCAGTACACCACTGTCTTGATGAACTAGAATGGAACACTACATGGGGCTGTCAGTATACCACTGTCTTGATGAACTAGAATGGAACACAACACTACATGGGGCTGTCAGCATACCACTGTCTTGATGAACTAGAATGGAACACAACACTACATGGGGCTGTCAGTATATCACTGTCTTGATGAACTAGAATGGAACACAACACTACATGGGGCTGTCAGCATACCACTGTCTTGATGAACTAGAATGGAACACAACATGGGGCTGTCAGTATACCACTGTCTTGATGAACTAGAATGGAACACTACATGGGGTTGTCAGTACACCACTGTCTTGATGAACTAGAATGGAACACTACATGGGGCTGTCAGTATACCACTGTCTTGATGAACTAGAATGGAACACAACACTACATGGGGCTGTCAGCATACCACTGTCTTGATGAACTAGAATGGAACACAACACTACATGGGGCTGTCAGTATACCACTGTCTTGATGAACTAGAATGGAACACAACACTACATGGGGCTGACAGCATACCACTGTCTTGATGAACTAGAATGGAACACTACATGGGGCTGTCAGCATACCACTGTCTTGATGAACTAGAATGGAACACTACATGGGGCTGACAGTATACCACTGTCTTGATGAACTAGAATGGAACACTACATGGGGCTGTCAGTGTACCACTGTCTTGATGAACTAGAATGGAACACTACATGGGGCTGACAGTACACCACTGTCTTGATGAACTAGAATGGAACACTACACTACATGGGGCTGACAGTATACCACTGTCTTGATGAACTAGAATGGAACACTACACTACATGGGGCTGACAGTATACCACTGTCTTGATGAACTAGAATGGAACACAACACTACATGGGGCTGTCAGTATACCACTGTCTTGATGAACTAGAATGGAACACTGTGATAAACTGGCGTTTACTAAACTGGCGTCCTGTCCAGGGGTTTTACTTGACTTCTAACTTACTCCTCACGTTACTGCGTGTTTCTGAAGAGCAGGTGTAACCTTGCGGTCGTCGGACTGCTGTGCAACTGCAGGCTAATTTAACGGAGTAACAGTTATTGTCGAGAATGAATACAACAGTCTGTTTTCGACAACACACCGTGAATGTGGCGGAAACAAAATAGCGTAGAGAGGGGGGCAGGATTGTTCTGAAATAGCATTTGCATAACCCGCCCCTGCATAACGAGCTGTCCGGTTCAGCTTGCGTGGTCCACAGTGCCGCTACTCGAGAAACAGACAACCAGGGAGGAAATATACCGGCAGGAAGGACTGTCACCGTCTCTAAACTATCAACATGATCATTATAATCGAAGATAAGGTGAGATGCCGTTTCTGGAAGGGGATATTTGCCCATATAGCTTTTAGCTAAAGTGTACTGTAAGTAGTTATATTAGGCGAGAATCAAGACTTGTTGAAAATGGTCAGGATAGGCAGGCACGTTGTTGCAAACCTCCCGCGTGATCGATTTACCATGTTTTGGTTTTCAATAATAAAAAAACTAGTTCACGTTCGCTAGTTACTTTAGTTAGCGACGTGACAGATGCACAAATTTTACATTTGAATTCAAATGTATTTCAATTTTTTTTTGGTGTTGAGATAACTGGTTAACGTTATGGTCCTGACAGAATCAGCAGTGGATTCACCTAAAGCACATTCGCCATGTTGAGATCTCACCATTTTAATAAGATAAAATAAAAATACAACTCTAATCGAAACTATTAAAAAACACGATAATTATTTAATACATCGCTTTTGTATACATGTATACAGCTAACAATTTTTTTTTGTTTTTGTTTTTATTTGTATAAGAACAGATAGCTAGAACGACATGGCTGGTATGACATTCACAACGAGTCGTCTTTCTCCGGTTTTATGCAGACGCGCGTGGGCCTTGAACGGGAATAGTGCACAGTAATTCACATGGTGCTTTGAACCCTAGCTAGTCTATACTATATTACACGGGACTAGTGCACAGTGATTCACATGGTGCTTTGAACCCTAGCTAGTCTATACTATATTACACGGGACTAGTGCACAGTGATTCACATGGTGCTTTGAACCCTAGCTAGTCTATACTATATTACACGGGACTAGTGCACAGTGATTCACATGGTGCTTTGAACCCTAGCTAGTCTATACTATATTACACGGGACTAGTGCACAGTGATTCACATGGTGCTTTGAACCCTAGCTAGTCTATACTATATTACACGGGACTAGTGCACAGTGATTCACATGGTGCTTTGAACCCTAGCTAGTCTATACTATATTACACGGGACTAGTGCACAGTGATTCACATGGTGCTTTGAACCCTAGCTAGTCTATACTATATTACACGGGACTAGTGCACAGTGATTCACATGGTGCTTTGAACCCTAGCTAGTCTATACTATATTATACTATATTACACGGGACTAGTGCACAGTGATTCACATGGTGCTTTGAACCCTAGCTAGTCTATACTATATTAAACGGGACTAGTGCACAGTGATTCACATGGTGCTTTGAACCCTAGCTAGTCTATACTATATTAAACGGGACTAGTGCACAGTGATTCACATGGTGCTTTGAACCCTAGCTAGTCTATACTATATTACACGGGACTAGTGCACAGTGATTCACATGGTGCTTTGAACCCTAGCTAGTCTATACTATATTACACGGGACTAGTGCACAGTGATTCACATGGTGCTTTGAACCCTAGCTAGTCTATACTATATTACACGGGACTAGTGCACAGTGATTCACATGGTGCTTTGAACCCTAGCTAGTCTATACTATATTACACGGGACTAGTGCACAGTGATTCACATGGTGCTTTGAACCCTAGCTAGTCTATACTATATTACACGGGACTAGTGCACAGTGATTCACATGGTGCTTTGAACCCTAGCTTGTCTATACTATATTACACGGGAATAGTGCACAGTGATTCACATGGTGCTTTGAACCCTAGCTTGTCTGTACTATATTACATGCCGGGAGGTTGTAAAAATGTTTAATCGTTGAGGCAACAACAGCTAATTATATACAATGCATGGTTGGTGCGATTTAGCTAAATATTTTTTAACTATAGTTGCACTACAGCAAGTTAAACTTTGAGCCAGAGGTGGCTAACATGCTCGTTAGCCATTTTTTAGCTGCATTTTGTAGTGTTTTTGTTGTTGTCGGGCACAGCTTATGCAAAGCCAGCTAGCGACACAGTTTAGCATATGTCTCCATCTTATTGTCACTCTGTACATTAGACAGATGACGTTATCTAACTCTCTCACCCTGCTAGCAAGAGGTAATTATGCCCCGTCACACGTGGCTCAAATCGTGGGCCACCGCAGATCAAGAATCATGTGCCAATGATGAGTATTTTAGCCAGCAGACCCTGTCGTCAAAAGACGGAACTAAAAGTAAAGATTTATCCGATCTGACATTTATCCCCGTCTTTCGGTCTGCTCATTCATTATTTTCTCTGTCCCGACCTTCTTCGATGAGGTTTAAGGTCGCGTTTGGTATTCAATAAATGTTTTGTTACCGCCACCTACGAGACTGGTATATACGGTATACCTCCCTTATAATTTGCTTTAAGAAAATAAATCAACAAATACCCCACCATCTAACTCTACACTCAACCCCCCACCCTACTCCACTATTTAAATCCATCTCGTCGTACGTCAGGCCAACAGCCTGAAAAGACAGGACACCACCACGAATACCTCTCTGCAGCTGCCACCAGAACATCTTATATATATATAGATATAGATAGATAGAGCTATAAATATCTATCTATCTATCTATATAAAAAAAAAAATATATATATCCCATTTAGCAGACGCTTTTGTCCAAAGCGACTTACAAGTCGGCTGGGGCCACTACTTTTACATATGGGTGGCCCCAGCGGGAATCGAACCCACGACGCTTGGCGTTGCAAGCGCCATGCTCTACCGACTGAGCCACACAGGACTCAGGATCTATCTATCTATCTATCTATCTATCTATCTATCTATCTATCTATCTATCTATCTATCTATCTATCTATCTATCTATCTATCTATCTATCTATCTATCTATCTATCTATCTATCTATCTATCATTCTATCTATCTATCTATCTATAGCTATATATATACAGTGGGGCAAAAAGTATTTAGTCAGCCACCAATTGTGCAAGTTCTCCCACTTAAAAAGATGAGAGAGGCCTGTAATTTTCATCATAGGTCCACTTCACCTATGACAGACAAAACGAGAAGAAAAAACATCCAGAAAATCACATTGTAGGATTTTTTAATGAATTTATTTGCAAATTATGGTGTAAAATAAGTATAAATTATAAAAGTCCAATCTAACTGAAACATATACATATCGCTTGTTGGTTTATCCCTCTGTACTGGTACGAATCTACTTCTCACACCACTCCTCTCAGTCCCTCCCTCTGTACTGGTACGAATCTACTTCTCACACCACTCCTCTCAGTCCCTCCCTCTGTACTGGTACGAATCTACTTCTCACACCACTCCTCTCAGTCCCTCCCTCTGTACTGGTACGAATCTACTTCTCACACCCCTCCTCTCAGTCCCTCCCTCTGTACTGGTACGAATCTACTTCTCACACCACTCCTCTCAGTCCCTCCCTCTGTACTGGTACGAATCTACTTCTCACACCACTCCTCTCAGAATCATCTCCCTCTGTACTGGTACGAATCTACTTCTCACACCACTCCTCTCAGTCCCTCCCTCTGTACTGGTACGAATCTACTTCTCACACCACTCCTCTCAGTCCCTCCCTCTGTACTGGTACGAATCTACTTCTCACACCACTCCTCTCAGTCCCTCCCTCTGTACTGGTACGAATCTACTTCTCACACCACTCCTCTCAGTCCCTCCCTCTGTACTGGTACGAATCTACTTCTCACACCACTCCTCTCAGTCCCTCCCTCTGTACTGGTACGAATCTACTTCTCACACCACTCCTCTCAGAATCATCTCCCTCTGTACTGGTACGAATCTACTTCTCACACCACTCCTCTCAGTCCCTCCCTCTGTACTGGTACGAATCTACTTCTCACACCCCTCCTCTCAGTCCCTCCCTCTGTACTGGTACGAATCTACTTCTCACACCACTCCTCTCAGAATCATCTCCCTCTGTACTGGTACGAATCTACTTCTCACACCACTCCTCTCAGTCCCTCCCTCTGTACTGGTACGAATCTACTTCTCACACCACTCCTCTCAGTCCCTCCCTCTGTACTGGTACGAATCTACTTCTCACACCACTCCTCTCAGTCCCTCCCTCTGTACTGGTACGAACCTACTTCTCACACCCCTCCTCTCAGTCCCTCCCTCTGTACTGGTACGAATCTACTTCTCACACCACTCCTCTCAGTCCCTCCCTCTGTACTGGTACGAATCTACTTCTCACACCACTCCTCTCAGTCCCTCCCTCTGTACTGGTACGAATCTACTTCTCACACCACTCCTCTCAGTCCCTCCCTCTGTACTGGTACGAATCTACTTCTCACACCACTCCTCTCAGTCCCTCCCTCTGTACTGGTACGAATCTACTTCTCACACCACTCCTCTCAGTCCCTCCCTCTGTACTGGTACGAATCTACTTCTCACACCACTCCTCTCAGTCCCTCCCTCTGTACTGGTACGAATCTACTTCTCACACCACTCCTCTCAGAATCATCTCCCTCTGTACTGGTACGAATCTACTTCTCACACCCCTCCTCTCAGTCCCTCCCTCTGTACTGGTACGAATCTACTTCTCACACCACTCCTCTCAGTCCCTCCCTCTGTACTGGTACGAATCTACTTCTCACACCACTCCTCTCAGAATCATCTCCCTCTGTACTGGTACGAATCTACTTCTCACACCACTCCTCTCAGTCCCTCCCTCTGTACTGGTACGAATCTACTTCTCACACCACTCCTCTCAGTCCCTCCCTCTGTACTGGTACGAATCTACTTCTCACACCACTCCTCTCAGTCCCTCCCTCTGTACTGGTACGAATCTACTTCTCACACCACTCCTCTCAGAATCATCTCCCTCTGTACTGGTACGAATCTACTTCTCACACCACTCCTCTCAGTCCCTCCCTCTGTACTGGTACGAATCTACTTCTCACACCACTCCTCTCAGAATCATCTCCCTCTGTACTGGTACGAATCTACTTCTCACACCACTCCTCTCAGTCCCTCCCTCTGTACTGGTACGAATCTACTTCTCACACCACTCCTCTCAGTCCCTCCCTCTGTACTGGTACGAATCTACTTCTCACACCACTCCTCTCAGTCCCTCCCTCTGTACTGGTACGAATCTACTTCTCACACCACTCCTCTCAGTCCCTCCCTCTGTACTGGTACGAATCTACTTCTCACACCACTCCTCTCAGTCCCTCCCTCTGTACTGGTACGAATCTACTTCTCACACCACTCCTCTCAGTCCCTCCCTCTGTACTGGTACGAATCTACTTCTCACACCACTCCTCTCAGTCCCTCCCTCTGTACTGGTACGAATCTACTTCTCACACCACTCCTCTCAGTCCCTCCCTCTGTACTGGTACGAATCTACTTCTCACACCACTCCTCTCAGTCCCTCCCTCTGTACTGGTACGAATCTACTTCTCACACCACTCCTCTCAGTCCCTCCCTCTGTACTGGTACGAATCTACTTCTCACACCACTCCTCTCAGTCCCTCCCTCTGTACTGGTACGAATCTACTTCTCACACCACTCCTCTCAGTCCCTCCCTCTGTACTGGTACGAATCTACTTCTCACACCACTCCTCTCAGTCCCTCCCTCTGTACTGGTACGAATCTACTTCTCACACCACTCCTCTCAGTCCCTCCCTCTGTACTGGTACGAATCTACTTCTCACACCACTCCTCTCAGTCCCTCCCTCTGTACTGGTACGAATCTACTTCTCACACCACTCCTCTCAGTCCCTCCCTCTGTACTGGTACGAATCTACTTCTCACACCACTCCTCTCAGAATCATCTCCCTCTGTACTGGTACGAATCTACTTCTCACACCACTCCTCTCAGTCCCTCCCTCTGTACTGGTACGAATCTACTTCTCACACCACTCCTCTCAGTCCCTCCCTCTGTACTGGTACGAATCTACTTCTCACACCCCTCCTCTCAGTCCCTCCCTCTTGACCCATCTTCCTCTACTTTCTTCACTGCCTCAACATATGACAACTTCTGCTCTACTCTGACCCTGGAAACCTCAACCTGTCTCTCTCTCTCTCTCACGGGACGTCTCTGATCCTGGAAACCTCAACCTGTCTCTCTCTCTCTCTCACACGGGACGTCTCTGATCCTGGAAACCTCAACCTGTCTCTCTCTCTCACACGGGACGTCTCTGATCCTGGAAACCTCTACCTGTCTCTCTCTCACACACGGGACGTCTCTGATCCTGGAAACCTCAACCTGTCTCTCTCTCTCACACACGGGACGTCTCTGATCCTGGAAACCTCTACCTGTCTCTCTCTCTCTCACACACGGGACGTCTCTGATCCTGGAAACCTCTACCTGTCTCTCTCTCTCACACGGGACGTCTCTGATCCTGGAAACCTCTACCTGTCTCTCTCTCTCTCACACGGGACGTCTCTGACCCTGGAAACCTCTACCTGTCTCTCTCTCTCACACGGGACGTCTCTGATCCTGGAAACCTCTACCTGTCTCTCTCTCACACGGGACGTCTCTGATCCTGGAAACCTCTACCTGTCTCTCTCTCACACGGGACGTCTCTGATCCTGGAAACATCAACCTGTCTCTCTCTCTCTCTCTCACACGGGACGTCTCTGATCCTGGAAACCTCTACCTGTCTCTCTCTCTCACACGGGACGTCTCTGATCCTGGAAACCTCTACCTGTCTCTCTCTCACACGGGACGTCTCTGATCCTGGAAACCTCTACCTGTCTCTCTCTCTCACACGGGACGTCTCTGATCCTGGAAACCTCTACCTGTCTTTCTCTCACACGGGACGTCTCTGATCCTGGAAACCTCTACCTGTCTCTCTCTCACACGGGACGTCTCTGATCCTGGAAACCTCTACCTGTCTCTCTCTCTCACACGGGACGTCTCTGATCCTGGAAACCTCTACCTGTCTCTCTCTCACACGGGACGTCTCTGATCCTGGAAACCTCAACCTGTCTCTCTCTCTCACACACGGGACGTCTCTGACCCTGAAAACCTCAACCTGTCTCTCTCTCTCACACGGGACGTCTCTGATCCTGGAAACCTCAATCTGTCTCTCTCTCTCTCACACGGGACGTCTCTGATCCTGGAAACCTCAATCTGTCTCTCTCACACGGGACGTCTCTGATCCTGGAAACCTCTACCTGTCTCTCTCTCTCACACACGGGACGTCTCTGATCCTGGAAACCTCTACCTGTCTCTCTCTCTCACACACGGGACGTCTCTGATCCTGGAAACCTCAACCTGTCTCTCTCTCTCACACGGGACGTCTCTGACCCTGGAAACCTCAACCTGTCTCTCTCTCTCACACGGGACGTCTCTGATCCTGGAAACCTCAACCTGTCTCTCTCTCTCTCACACGGGACGTCTCTGACCCTGGAAACCTCAACCTGTCTCTCTCTCTCTCACACGGGACGTCTCTGATCCTGGAAACCTCAACCTGTCTCTCTCTCACACGGGACGTCTCTGATCCTGGAAACCTCAACCTGTCTCTCTCTCTCTCACGTGGGACGTCTCTGATCCTGGAAACATCAACCTGTCTCTCTCTCTCTCACACGGGACGTCTCTGATCCTGGAAACCTCAACCTGTCTCTCTCTCTCTCACACGGGACGTCTCTGACCCTGGAAACCTCTACCTGTCTCTCTCTCACACACACGGGACGTCTCTGATCCTGGAAACCTCTACCTGTCTCTCTCTCACACGGGACGTCTCTGATCCTGGAAACCTCAACCTGTCTCTCTCTCTCACACGGGACGTCTCTGACCCTGGAAACCTCAACCTGTCTCTCTCTCTCACACACACGGGACGTCTCTGATCCTGGAAACCTCTACCTGTCTCTCTCTCACACACGGGACGTCTCTGATCCTGGAAACCTCAACCTGTCTCTCTCTCTCTCACACGGGACGTCTCTGATCCTGGAAACCTCAACCTGTCTCTCTCTCTCACACGGGACGTCTCTGACCCTGGAAACCTCAACCTGTCTCTCTCTCTCTCTCACACGGGACGTCTCTGATCCTGGAAACATCAACCTGTCTCTCTCTCTCTCTCTCACACGGGACGTCTCTGATCCTGGAAACCTCAACCTGTCTCTCTCTCTCACACACGGGACGTCTCTGACCCTGAAAACCTCAACCTGTCTCTCTCTCACACGGGACGTCTCTGATCCTGGAAACCTCAATCTGTCTCTCTCTCTCTCACACGGGACGTCTCTGATCCTGGAAACCTCAATCTGTCTCTCTCACACGGGACGTCTCTGATCCTGGAAACCTCAACCTGTCTCTCTCTCTCACACGGGACGTCTCTGATCCTGGAAACCTCAACCTGTCTCTCTCTCTCTCACACGGGACGTCTCTGATCCTGGAAACCTGTGTGGCTCAGTCGGTAGAGCATGGCGCTTGCAACGCCAAGCGTCGTGGGTTCGATTCCCACTGGGGCCACCCATATGTAAAAGTAGTGGCCCCAGCCGACTTGTAAGTCGCTTTGGACAAAAGCGTCTGCTAAATGGGATATATTATTATTATTATTATTAAACCTCAACCTGTCTCTCTCTCTCTCACACGGGACGTCTCTGATCCTGGAAACCTCAACCTGTCTCTCTCTCTCTCACACGGGACGTCTCTGACCCTGGAAACCTCAACCTGTCTCTCTCTCTCACACGGGACGTCTCTGACCCTGGAAACCTCAACCTGTCTCTCTCTCACACACGGGACGTCTCTGATCCCCAGCTCCATGGGCCCCCTACAATTAACACATACCACTACTTTCCCCAATGCTACACATTCCCTTCGTCTCATGCCCTTCTGCAGACTTCTCACACCTAGGAACCTCCCTCCTACACACTGCCACCACATAGGAACCTCTAGGAACCTCCCTCTTACACACTGCTACCACATAGGAACCTCCCTCCTACAAACTTCTCACACCCAGGAACCTCCCTCCTACACACTGCCACCACATAGGAACCTCTAGGAACCTCCCTCTTACACACTGCTACCACATAGGAACCTCCCTCCTACACATTGCTACCACATAGGAACCTCCCTCCTACACACTGCTACCACATAGGAACCTCCCTCCTACACAATACTACCACATAGGAACCTCCCTCTTACACACTGCTACCACATAGGAACCTCCCTCCTACACACTGCTACCACATAGGAACCTCCCTCTTACACACTGCTACCACATAGGAACCTCCCTCCTACACACTGCTACCACATAGGAACCTCCCTCCTACACACTGCTACCACATAGGAACCTCCCTCCTACACACTGCTACCACATAGGAACCTCCCTCCTACACACTACTACCACATAGGAACCTCCCTCTTACACACTGCTACCACATAGGAACCTCCCTCTTATACACTGCTACCACATAGGAACCTCCCTCCTACACACTGCTACCACATAGGAACCTCCCTCCTACACATTGCTACCACATAGGAACCTCCCTCCTACACACTGCTACCACATAGGAACCTCCCTCCTACACATTGCTACCACATAGGAACCTCCCTCTTACACACTGCTACCACATAGGAACCTCCCTCCTACACATTGCTACCACATAGGAACCTCCCTCCAACACACTGCTGCTACATAGGAACCTTCCTCCTATACACTGCTACCACATAGGAACCTCCCTCTTACACACTGCTACCACATAGGAACCTTCCTCCTATACACTGCTACCACATAGGAACCTCTAGGAACCTCCCTCCTACACACTGCTGCCACATAGGAACCTCCCTCCTACACACTGCTGCCACATAGGAACCTCCCTCCTACACACTGCTACCACATAGGAACCTCCCTCCTACATTTTGCTACCCCATAGGAACCTCCCTCCTATACACTGCTACCACATAGGAACCTCCCTACACACTGCTACCACATAGGAACCTCCCTACACACTGCTACCACATAGGAACCTCCCTCCTACACACTGCTACCACATAGGAACCTCCCTCTTACACACTGCTACCAAATTTAAAATTATCCTCTCTGAGTCCCTCTTATCCTCTCTGTGTCCCTCTTATCCTCTCTGAGTCCCTCTTATCCTCTCTGAGTCCCTCTTATCCTCTCTGAGTCCCTCTTATCCTCTCTGAGTCCCTCTTATCCTCTCTGAGTCCCTCTTATCCTCTCTGAGTCCCTCTTATCCTCTCTGAGTCCCTCTTATCCTCTCTGAGTCCCTCTTATCCTCTCTGAGTCCCTCTATCCTCTCTGAGTCCCTCTATCCTCTCTGAGTCCCTCTATCCTCTCTGAGTCCCTCTATCCTCTCTGAGTCCCTCTATCCTCTCTGAGTCCCTCTATCCTCTCTGAGTCCCTCTATCCTCTCTGAGTCCCTCTATCCTCTCTGAGTCCCTCTATGCTCTCTGAGTCCCTCTATCCTCTCTGAGTCCCTCTATCCTCTCTGAGTCCCTCTATCCTCTCTGAGTCCCTCTATCCTCTCTGAGTCCCTCTATCCTCTCTGAGTCCCTCTTATCCTCTCTGAGTCCCTCTTATCCTCTCTGAGTCCCTCTTATCCTCTCTGAGTCCCTCTTATCCTCTCTGAGTCCCTCTTATCCTCTCTGAGTCCCTCTTATCCTCTCTGAGTCCCTCTTATCCTCTCTGAGTCCCTCTTATCCTCTCTGAGTCCCTCTTATCCTCTCTGAGTCCCTATTATCCTCTCTGAGTCCCTATTATCCTCTCTGAGTCCCTCTATCCTCTCTGAGTCCCTCTATCCTCTCTGAGTCCCTCTATCCTCTCTGAGCCTCTCTGAGACCCTCTATCCTCTCTGAGCCTCTCTGAGACCCTCTATCCTCTCTGAGTCCCTCTATCCTCTCTGAGTCCCTCTATCCTCTCTGAGTCCCTCTATCCTCTCTGAGTCCCTCTATCCTCTCTGAGTCCCTCTATCCTCTCTGAGTCCCTCTATCCTCTCTGAGTCCCTCTATCCTCTCTGAGTCCCTCTATCCTCTCTGAGTCCCTCTATCCTCTCTGAGTCCCTCTATCCTCTCTGAGTCCCTCTATCCTCTCTGAGTCCCTCTATCCTCTCTGAGTCCCTCTATCCTCTCTGAGTCCCTCTATCCTCTCTGAGTCCCTCTATCCTCTCTGAGTCCCTCTATCCTCTCTGAGTCCCTCTATCCTCTCTGAGTCCCTCTATCCTCTCTGAGCCCCTCTATCCTCTCTGAGTTCCTCTATCCTCTCTGAGCCTCTCTGAGTCCCTCTATCCTCTCTGAGTCCCTCTATCCTCTCTGAGTCCCTCTATCCTCTCTGAGTCCCTCTTATCCTCTCTGAGTCCCTCTATCCTCTCTGAGCCTCTCTGAGTCCCTCTATCCTCTCTGAGTCCCTCTATCCTCTCTGAGTCCCTCTATCCTCTCTGAGTCCCTCTATCCTCTCTGAGTCCCTCTATCCTCTCTGAGTCCCTCTTATCCTCTCTGAGTCCCTCTTATCCTCTCTGAGTCCCTCTTATCCTCTCTGAGTCCCTCTATCCTCTCTGAGTCCCTCTTATCCTCTCTGAGTCCCTCTTATCCTCTCTGAGTCCCTCTTATCCTCTCTGAGTCCCTCTTATCCTCTCTGAGTCCCTCTATCCTCTCTGAGTCCCTCGAGCCCCTCTATCCTCTCTGAGTCCCTCTATCCTCTCTGATCCTCTCTGAGTCCCTCTATCCTCTCTCTGTACCTGGCATACACCAAATACTGCATTGTGTTCTCCCCCCACAGTTACAGCACTTAACCTTCCCATGCTTCCTCATTCCCTGTAACCACGTGTTCCTCCACACTTGGCACGTTCTTTTCCTTTCCACTGAGCAGCGACATGTCCCATTCTTTGGCATTTAAAACGCTGCAGTGCATTATGGGACAAATTCTCTTGAACATTGAAAGCTAAGGTATCCTTTCTGTTGAGGCAAAAACCCAACAACCTCAGCTTTCACTGACAGGCTTTCACTTCCTTGTGTCCTTCGTTCGTACCGATCAATCTGTTGGTTTCCGTCACTCTGCCTCGCTTCACATTGGTCTTTAATATCACACATCCAGGCCCGCATCTCATCACGGCTGTGATTGGTAGTCCCCTAGGGTGGCGCGCAATTGGCCCAGCGTCGTCCGGGTTTGGCACTGTTCCGAGGCCGTCATTGTAAATAAGAATTTGTTCTTTAACTGACCTTCCTAGTTTAAATAAAGGTTTACATGAAATAAAAATCCTCTACCTAGTATAAGAACCAGAGACATGACCGTTAACGTGTTGACTCTCTCCTCTACCTAGTATAAGAACCAGAGACATGACCGTTAACGTGTTGACTCTCTCCTCTACCTAGTATAAGAACCAGAGACATGACCGTTAACGTGTTGACTCTCTCCTCTACCTAGTATAAGAACCAGAGACATGACCGTTAACGTGTTGACTCTCTCCTCTACCTAGTATAAGAACCAGAGACATGACCGTTAACGTGTTGACTCTCTCCTCTACCTAGTATAAGAACCAGAGACATGACCGTTAACGTGTTGACTCTCTCCTCTACCTAGTATAAGAACCAGAGACATGACCGTTAACGTGTTGACTCTCTCCTCTACCTAGTATAAGAACCAGAGACATGACCGTTAACGTGTTGACTCTCTCCTCTACCTAGTATAAGAACCAGAGACATGACCGTTAACGTGTTGACTCTCTCCTCTACCTAGTATAAGAACCAGAGACATGACCGTTAACGTGTTGACTCTCTCCTCTACCTAGTATAAGAACCAGAGACATGACTGTTAACGTGTTGACGCTCTCCTCTACCTAGTATAAGAACCAGAGACATGACCGTTAACGTGTTGACTCTCTCCTCTACCTAGTATAAGAACCAGGGACATGACCGTTAACGTGTTGACTCTCTCCTCTACCTAGTATAAGAACCAGAGACATGACCGTTAACGTGTTGACTCTCTCCTCTACCTAGTATAAGAACCAGAGACATGACCGTTAACGTGTTGACTCTCTCCTCTACCTAGTATAAGAACCAGAGACATGACCGTTAACGTGTTGACTCTCTCCTCTACCTAGTATAAGAACCAGAGACATGACCGTTAACGTGTTGACTCTCTCCTCTACCTAGTATAAGAACCAGAGACATGACCGTTAACGTGTTGACTCTCTCCTCTACCTAGTATAAGAACCAGAGACATGACCGTTAACGTGTTGACTCTCTCCTCTACCTAGTATAAGAACCAGAGACATGACTGTTAACGTGTTGACTCTACCTAGTATAAGAACCAGAGACATGACCGTTAACGTGTTGACTCTCTCCTCTACCTAGTATAAGAACCAGAGACATGACCGTTAACGTGTTGACTCTCTCCTCTACCTAGTATAAGAACCAGTAGACCCTCTATAACAGACCCAGTGGACCCTCTATAACAGACCCAGTGGACCCTCTATAACAGACCCTCTATAACAGAACCAGTAGACCCTCTATAACAGACCCTCTATAACAGACCCTCTATAACAGACCCTCTATAACAGACCCTCTATAACAGAACCAGTAGACCCTCTATAACAGACCCTCTATAACAGACCCTCTATAACAGACCCTCTATAACAGACCCTCTATAACAGACCCTCTATAACAGAACCAGTAGACCCTCTATAACAGACCCTCTATAACAGACCCTCTATAACAGACCCTCTATAACAGACCCTCTATAACAGAACCAGTAGACCCTCTATAACAGACCCTCTATAACAGACCCTCTATAACAGACCCTCTATAACAGACCCTCTATAACAGAACCAGTAGACCCTCTATATCAGACCCTCTATAACAGACCCTCTATAACAGACCCTCTATAACAGACCCTCTATAACAGACCCTCTATAACAGACCCAGTAGACCCTCTATAACAGACCCTCTATAACAGACCCTCTATAACAGACCCTCTATAACAGAACCAGTAGACCCTCTATAACAGAACCAGTAGACCCTCTATAACAGAACCAGTGGACCCTCTATAACAGACCCACTATAACAGACCCTCTATAACAGAACCTCTATAACAGAACCAGTAGACCCTCTATAACAGAACCAGTAGACCCTCTATAACAGACCAGTAGACCCTCTATAACAGAACCAGTGGACCCTCTATAACAGACCCTCTATAACAGAACCAGTAGACCCTCTATAACAGACCCTCTATAACAGACCCTCTATAACAGACCCTCTATAACAGACCCAGTAGACCCTCTATAACAGACCCTCTATAACAGACCCTCTATAACAGACCCTCTATAACAGACCCTCTATAACAGAACCAGTAGACCCTCTATAACAGACCCTCTATAACAGACCCTCTATAACAGACCCTCTATAACAGACCCTCTATAACAGAACCAGTAGACCCTCTATAACAGACCCTCTATAACAGACCCTCTATAACAGACCCTCTATAACAGACCCTCTATAACAGAACCAGTAGACCCTCTATAACAGAACCAGTAGACCCTCTATAACAGACCCTCTATAACAGACCCTCTATAACAGACCCTCTATAACAGACCCTCTATAACAGACCCTCTATAACAGACCCTCTATAACAGACCCTCTATAACAGACCCTCTATAACAGACCCTCTATAACAGACCCTCTATAACAGTGATACACAAACACACTCCGACACACTTTCAGAGATCTGATGACAATAAAGGACAATACTAGTTATGGTGTGTTTTGACGTGTGTGTGTGTGTGTGTGTGTGTGTGTGTGTGTGTGTGTGTGTGTGTGTGTGTGTGTGTGTGTGTGTGTGTGTGTGTGTGTGTGTGTGTGTGTGTGTGTGTTTCCCAGGAGGGCTTCGACAAGGCCCTGGAGGAGGCAGGAGATAAGCTGGTGGTGGTGGACTTCACAGCCACGTGGTGTGGCCCCTGTCAGAGCATCGCTCCTTTCTTCAAGGTGACCTTCTAATGCACCTTGTATTTAAATAGGAGATACTTACTGCACTTTCTACTGGGTGTTGGGGTGTTGGTCTGTTTTGGAACGGGATGTGGAGTTAAAATTATCTGACTTAATTTCCCTCTTCTCTCTCTCCCTGTCTCTCTCGCTGTCTCTCTCGCTCTCTCTCTCTCGCTCTCTCTCTCTCTCTCTGTCTCGCTGTCTCGCTCTCTCTCTCGCTCTGTCTCTCTCTCTCTCTCTCTCTCTCTCTCTGTCTCTCTCTCGCTCTGTATCTCTCTCTCTCTCTCTCTCTGTATCTCTCTCTCTGTCTCTCTCTCTCCCTGTCTCTCTCTCTCCCTGTCTCTCTCTCTCCCTGTCTCTCTCTCTCCCTGTCTCTCTCTCTCCCTGTCTCTCTCTCTCCCTGTCTCTCTCTCTCCCTGTCTCTCTCTCTCCCTGTCTCTCTCTCTCTCGCTGTCTCTCTCTCTCTCGCTGTCTCTCTCTCTCTCTCTCTCTCTCTCTCTGTCTCCAGGGTCTGTCTGAGAATTATCAGAGTGTGGTCTTCCTGAAGGTTGACGTGGACGACGCACCGGTGAGCAACAGATCTGGGATCAGCCATCTGCCCTTAACCACAGCCTTTATCCATACAGCAACAATATCAACAGATCTGGGATCAGCCATCTGCCCTTAACCACAGCCTTTATCCATACAGCAACAATATCAACAGATCTGGGATCAGCCATCTGCCCTTAACCACAGCCTTTATCCATACAGCAACAATATCAACAGATCTGGGATCAGCCATCTGCCCTTAACCACAGCCTTTATCCATACAGCAACAATATCAACAGATCTGGGATCAGCCATCTGCCCTTAACCACAGCCTTTATCCATACAGCAACAATATTAACAGATCTGGGATCAGCCATCTGCCCTTAACCACAGCCTTTATCCATACAGCAACAGTATCAACAGATCTGGGATCAGCCATCTGCCCTTAACCACAGCCTTTATCCATACAGCAACAGTATCAACAGATCTGGGATCAGCCATCTGCCCTTAATCACAGCCTTTATCCATACAGCAACAGTATCAACAGATCTGGGATCAGCCATCTGCCCTTAACCACAGCCTTTATCCATACAGCAAAGGGTATTAACAGATCTGGGATCAGCCATCTGCCCTTAATCACAGCCTTTATCCATACAGTATCAACAGATCTGGGATCAGCCATCTGCCCTTAACCACAGCCTTTATCCATACAGCAACAATATCAACAGATCTGGGATCAGCCATCTGCCCTTAATCACAGCCTTTATCCATACAGTATCAACAGATCTGGGATCAGCCATCTGCCCTTAACCACAGCCTTTATCCATACAGCAACAATATTAACAGATCTGGGATCAGCCATCTGCCCTTAATCACAGCCTTTATCCATACAGCAACAATATTAACAGATCTGGGATCAGCCATCTGCCCTTAATCACAGCCTTTATCCATACAGCAACAGTATTAACAGATCTGGGATCAGCCATCTGCCCTTAACCACAGCCTTTATCCATACAGCAAAGGGTATTAACAGATCTGGGATCAGCCATCTGCCCTTAACCACAGCCTTTATCCATACAGCAACAATATCAACAGATCTGGGATCAGCCATCTGCCCTTAACCACAGCCTTTATCCATACAGCAACAGTATCAACAGATCTGGGATCAGCCATCTGCCCTTAACCACAGCCTTTATCCATACAGCAACAATATTAACAGATCTGGGATCAGCCATCTGCCCTTAATCACAGCCTTTATCCATACAGCAAAGGGTATTAACAGATCTGGGATCAGCCATCTGCCCTTAACCACAGCCTTTATCCATACAGCAACAATATCAACAGATCTGGGATCAGCCATCTGTCCTTAACCACAGCCTTTATCCATACAGCAACAATATTAACAGATCTGGGATCAGCCATCTGCCCTTAACCACAGCCTTTATCCATACAGCAACAGTATCAACAGATCTGGGATCAGCCATCTGCCCTTAATCACAGCCTTTATCCATATGGTATTAACAGATCTGGGATCAGCCATCTGCCCTTAACCACAGCCTTTATCCATACAGCAACAATATTAACAGATCTGGGATCAGCCATCTGCCCTTAACCACAGCCTTTATCCATACAGCAACAATATTAACAGATCTGGGATCAGCCATCTGCCCTTAACCACAGCCTTTATCCATACAGCAACAATATTAACAGATCTGGGATCAGCCATCTGCCCTTAATCACAGCCTTTATCCATACAGCAACAGTATCAACAGATCTGGGATCAGCCATCTGCCCTTAACCACAGCCTTTATCCATACAGTATCAACAGATCTGGGATCAGCCATCTGCCCTTAACCACAGCCTTTATCCAAACAGCAACAATATTAACAGATCTGGGATCAGCCATCTGCCCTTAATCACAGCCTTTATCCATACAGCAACAGTATCAACAGATCTGATGGTCTGATGTAACTAACTTGTCATTCTCTGTCCTTTCCCTCTCTTTTTCTCTGTTGCTCTTGGTCCTCTGGCCCTTCTCTTTCTCTCTCCTCACTCGCTCTCCTTCTATCTCTCTGTCCCCCTCTCTCTCCTTCTATCTCTCTGTCCCCCTCTCTCTCCTTCTATCTCTCTCTCTCTCTCCTCCCTCGCTCTCCTTCTATCTCTCTGTCCCCCTCTCTCTCCTTCTATCTCTCTGTCCCCCTCTCTCTCCTTCTATCTCTCTCTCCTCCCTCGCTCTCCTTCTATCTCTCTGTCCCCCTCTCTCTCCTTCTATCTCTCTCCTCCCTCGCTCTCCTTCTATCTCTCTGTCCCCCTCTCTCTCCTTCTATCTCTCTCCTCCCTCGCTCTCCTTCTATCTCTCTGTCCCCCTCTCTCTCCTTCTATCTCTCTGTCCCCCTCTCTCTCCTTCTATCTCTCTCCTCCCTCGCTCTCCTTCTATCTCTCTGTCCCCCTCTCTCTCTCTCTTGTTCTGTTTCTCTCTTTCCTCCCTGTCTGTCTTTGTCTCTGTCTCAACCTCCTCCCTGTCTGTCCTTGTCTCTGTCTCCCCCTCCCCCCTCTCTGTCCTTGTCTCCCCCGCCTCCCTCTCTGTCCTTGTCTCTGTCTCCCCCTCCTCCCTCTCTGTCCTTGTCTCTGTCTCCCCCTCCTCCCTGTCTGTCTTTGTCTCTGTCTCAACCTCCTCCCTGTCTGTCCTTGTCTCTGTCTCCCCCTCCCCCCCTCTCTGTCCTTGTCTCCCCCGCCTCCCTCTCTGTCCTTGTCTCTGTCTCCCCCTCCTCCCTCTCTGTCCTTGTCTCTGTCTCCCCCTCCTCCCTCTCTGTCCTTGTCTCTGTCTCCCCCTCCTCCCTCTCTGTCCTTGTCTCTGTCTCCCCCTCCTCCCTCCCTCTCCAGGATGTGGCCAGTTTCTGTGACATCAAGTGTATGCCAACATTCCACTTCTACAAGAACCAGAAGAAGGTAGGAGGAGTCTGCTGGTAGTCTTAAAGAGACAGTTCCTAATTTTAACTAGAAGAAGGTAGGAGGAGTCTGCTGGTAGTCTTAAAGAGACAGTTCCTAATTTTAACTAGATGAAGGTAGGAGGAGTCTGCTGGCAGTCTTAAAGAGACAGTTCCTAATTTTAACTAGAAGGTAGGAGGAGTCTGCTGGTAGTCTTAAAGAGACAGTTCCTAATTTTAACTAGAAGGTAGGAGGAGTCTGCTGGTAGTCTTAAAGAGACAGTTCCTAATTTTAACTAGAAGGTAGGAGGAGTCTGCTGGTAGTCTTAAAGGGAGAGTTCCTAATTTTAACCAGAAGAAGGTAGGAGTCTGCTGGCAGTCTTAAAGAGACCGTTCCTAATTTTAACTAGAAGGTAGGAGGAGTCTGCTGGTAGTCTTAAAGTGACAGTTCCTAATTTTAACTAGAAGGTAGGAGGAGTCTGCTGGTAGTCTTAAAGAGACAGTTCCTAATTTTAACTAGAAGGTAGGAGGAGTCTGCTGGTAGTCTTAAAGAGACAGTTCCTAATTTTAACTAGAAGGTAGGAGGAGTCTGCTGGTAGTCTTAAAGGGACAGTTCCTAATTTTAACCAGAAGAAGGTAGGAGTCTGCTGGTAGTCTTAAAGAGACAAAATTAGGATATGTCTCTTTAAGACTGCTAGCAGACTCTCCTACCTTCTAGTTAAAATTAGGATCTAACTAGAAGGTAGGAGGAGTCTGCTGGCAGTCTTAAAGAGACAGATCCTAATTTTAACTAGAAGGTAGGAGGAGTCTGCTGGTAGTCTTAAAGAGACAGTTCCTAATTTTAACTAGAAGGTAGGAGGAGTCTGCTGGTAGTCTTAAAGAGACAGTTCCTAATTTTAACTAGAAGGTAGGAGGAGTCTGCTGGTAGTCTTAAAGAGACAGTTCCTAATTTTAACTAGAAGGTAGGAGGAGTCTGCTGGCAGTCTTAAAGAGACAGTTCCTAATTTTAACTAGAAGGTAGGAGGAGTCTGCTGGTAGTCTTAAAGAGACAGATCCTAATTTTAACTAGAAGAAGGTAGGAGGAGTCTGCTGGTAGTCTTAAAGAGACAGATCCTAATTTTAACTAGATGGTAGGAGTCTGCTGGTAGTCTTAAAGAGACAGTTCCTAATTTTAACCAGAAGAAGGTAGGAGGAGTCTGCTGGTAGTCTTAAAGAGACAGATCCTAATTTTAACTAGAAGAAGGTAGGAGGAGTCTGCTGGTAGTCTTAAAGAGACAGATCCTAATTTTAACTAGAAGGTAGGAGGAGTCTGCTGGTAGTCTTAAAGAGACAGTTCCTAATTTTAACTAGAAGGTAGGAGGAGTCTGCTGGCAGTCTTAAAGTGGCAGTCAGCAGTTCCTAATTGTAAACCACTCTGTGACACATTCTGCTGTAAGAAGCTCTATGTAAACTGAGACTGGGAGATATGAGGTTGAGCAGGAAACGGGGCAGGAAACGGCAGAGAAGTTTCCTCGCGCTTCACATCTCTTCGTTTGTTGTGGAAACGGACCCCATATTGCTTGTTTACTTCGTGCATCGCCGACTCTACTTATACATACAATTGGTTGATTCGTTGGTTGATTCATTTATTTGTTGGTTGTTTGATTTGATTCATTGATTGGTTAGGTGATTGATTCATTTATTTGTTGGTTGATTTGTTAAATAACTGATTTGATTCATTGATTGGTTAGGTGATTGATTCATTTATTTGTTGGTTGGTTGATTTGTTGAATAACTGATTTGATTCATTGATTGGTTAGGTGATTGATTCATTTATTTGTTGGTTGTTTGATTTGATTCATTGATTGGTTAGGTGATTGATTAATTTATTTGTTAGTTGGTAGATTTGTTAAATAACTGATTTGATTCATTGATTAGTTAAGCGATTGATTCATTTAGTTGTTGATTGGTGGATTTGTTGAATAACTAATTTGATTCATTGATTGGTTAGGTGATTGATTAATTTATTTGTTGGTTGGTTGGTTGATTGATTTGTTAAATAACTGATTTGATTCATTGATTGGTTCGGTGATTGATTGATAAATGTATTTGTTGATTGGTTGAATAACTGATTTGATTGGTTGTTGTGTTCCAGGTGGAGGAGTTCTCAGGGTCCAATCAGGCCAAACTGGAGGAGCTGGTCAACACTCACAAATAAACACACACCCGTCTGTCTCCTCCCTCTCACCTGTCTGAGGACAGTTGTCTCCTCTCCAACTCTCCTCTGTCTCAATTCACCTGAGGATGCCCCAAAGCCTTCCACCCCCTCCTCAACAGATCTGACAGGATGCCTGAATGCCTTCCACCCCCTCCTCAACTGATCTGACAGGACGCCCCAAAGCCTTCCACCCAATCCTCCCTTTCTCTTCCCCCAATCTACGTAGAATATGCCTTTCACCTTCCTCTGTTTTCCCTTCTCCCTGTCTCCCCCACCCCACCAGTCTCTCTCTCTCCCTCCTTTCTCCCCCCGTCTCCCTCTCTCCCCCCCCCCCGTCTCTCTCCCCCCCCCCGTCTCCCTCTCTCCCCCTCCCCATCCTCCTCCCCCCCCCCCCGTCTCTCTCCCCTCGTCTCCCTCCTCTCTCCCCCCGGTTTCTCTCTCCCCGTCTCTCTCCCTCCCCCCCGTCTCCCTCTCTCCCCCGTCTCTCTCCTACCCAGGGATGGATCAATAATGTATAATAATAAACCATTTGTATTAAAATGCTTTTTCTCTTTCCTTAAACTTATATTTTCATGGATGTACATCGTGCTATAAATGTAGAATTAGTCTGTTTTTTGTATTTGCTAAATCACTATTGGTTACATTCTACCATGTTATTACCACTGATAAAGATAAGACCGTCTAGAGTCCTTCTGTCTAACCTGGTTGTTGTGTCACACTGCCCTCTCCTGGTAGCACTGCAAAACATCACTAAATGAATTCATGAAATAAAATAAAAAAACATTCCTACCAGATAGAATATGAATTTATGGGCTGAACACTTGCATTACGTGTATTAAGCCTTTACATGACATAAATATAAACATATACTATAAACATATACTATAAACCTATACCTGCTGAACCCGCCCACTGTGTTGAAACAGGAAGTACATTTATACGGAAGTCGAGGAAGAAGTGGACACGATCAGTCGAATAAAAATGTTTCTAAGGTTTGTAGCGTTCTTTTACAATTTAATATAGAAATGTTTTTTTTTTTTTTAGATAAGTTAGACTATTCAAGAGAAAGGTGATTTAGGTGGTAAAACATCCGCAGAATTGTTCAATTATTACAATACTGATTTTCAACTTTCAATAATGATCGTTTTAGGGGGTGGGTACAACTTGTGGAACGTTCCAACAGGAAATATGTTCCAAAAACGTAACAAATAACGCTGTAGGAATGTAGCACGATCAATTAACCTTGCTGCCGTATAGGCATCAACTCACCACGTAGTTTATTCTTAATGTTTGTCCATAGGCTACCAGAGAGAGGACAGACATTTTTCGGAATAAACGAGGTGGAGTTAAACACTTGATGAAATAGCCCCCCCCCCCCTACCCGGTATTTTATTCGGCCGCAATTGACTGTATGTTTGTTTTACTCCATGTGTAACTCTGTGTCGTTGTATGTGTCGAACTGCTTTGCTTTATCTTGGCCAGGTCGCAATTGTAAATGAGAACTTGTTCTCAACTTGCCTACCTGGTTAAATAAAGGTTAAATAAATAAATAAAATGCGTTGTTTGTTGGAAACCTTGTTATTTACGAAGTTTTTTGGGAACAGATTCCTGTTGGAAAGTTCCACAAATTATACCCACCCCGTTTTAGGCTTTATGCTGATTCCTAATGAAGTCGAGCAAGTAAAAGTGACATGCAACAAAAGGTAAATGAACTACCGGATAGTTAAATATTAAAATATAATATCGGGCTAAATGACGTGTTAAAAGTTTAAGATTGGGAGCTTTCTGGTTACACAGATCAGAAAGGCGGTGGTCCGTTCTGCTCACTTCAGGTGCACTCGATTTAACGTGCGCTGATGTGTTCAATGATTGTGGCGGCCGGGTAGCCTAGTGGTTAGAGCGTTGGACTAGTAACCGGAAGTTCAAACCACCGAGCTGTCATTCTGCCCCTGAACAGGCAGTTAATCAACTGTTCCTAGGCCATCATTGAAAATAACAATTTGTTCTTAACTGACTTGCTTGGTAAAAAATAAATAAATAATGATTGTCAGCAAACGCAGCATTCGTCTTTAGCTACGTTGGGGATGCCGCACTAGGCTGTGGTGTGTACTGAATTCAATATTTTAAACATGTGCGTTGCTTTACTGTGCGGTGGTACAAATGGAAGTACACACACAGACTCCAACAAGCTAGCTTTTAGCGAGTTGAAAAGCGAAGCGCATGTGTGTCAAGTATGGAAAATGCGGGCTAAATGTAACGGATGTGAAACGGCTAGCTTAGTTAGTGGTGGTGCGCGCTAAATATAGTGGTTCAATCGGTGACGTCACTTGCTCTGAGACCTTGCTCTGCAAGGGCCGCGGCTTTTGTGGAGCGATGGGTAACGATGCTTCGTGGGTGACTGTTGTGCAGAGGGTCCCTGGTTCGAGCCTGGGTATGGGGCGAGGGGACGGTCTGTTACATAAACATCCCGCAAAATACAACCTCGTATGCATCTGATAGGCATTATGCTGCGTTCATAACCAAGTGATTATTACCAGTTGTGTTTGCAAATAAATAGTGTTCAAAAAACCATATGAATATATTGCTTTTTTATAAATAGTGTGACATAACAAGATGGCCAGCGCTTCAAGCCCCCGCCTCCTCCGCCAGCCTCCTCTCACTCTTTCTCCCACACGCAAACCGCCTCCTCCGCCAGCCTCCTCTCACTCTTTCTCCCACACGCAAACCGCCTCCTCCGCCAGCCTCCTCTCACTCTTTCTCCTACACGCAAACCGCCTCCTCCGCCAGCCTCCTCTCACTCTTTCTCCTACACGCTAAACTGCCTCCTCCGCCAGCCTCCTCTCACTCTTTCTCCCACACGCAAACCGCCTCCTCCGCCAGCCTCCTCTCACTCTTTCCCCCACACACTAAAACACCTCCTCCGCCAGCCTCCTCTCACTCTTTCCCCCACACGCTAAACCATCTCCTCCGCCAGCCTCCTCTCACTCTTTCCCCCACACGCTAAACCACCTCCTCCGCCAGCCTCCTCTCACTCTTTCCCCCACACGCTAAACCGCCTCCTCCACCAGCCTCCTCTCACTCTTTCCCCCACACGCTAAACCACCTCCTCCACCAGCCTCCTCTCACTCTTTCCCCCACACGCTAAATGTCAGTCTCAACTTGCGCCCTTACAGTCCAAATGCATTTAAATATCTTTGTCCGCTCCTTAGCAAGCTGCTCTATCAGCACTGATTGGTGAAGTCATTTAATGTAGAGATAAATAAAATACAAATAGGAACGATATATGCAGTTAACAATATGGTTCTGTTCAGAACTACGTTCTGCTGGTCTAAACTGTGAAATGGAACCCCAAAACAATAAGGTTCTGTTCAGAACTACGTTCTGCTGGTCTAAACTGTGAAATGGAACCCCAAAACAATAAGGTTCTGTTCAGAACTACGTTCTGCTGGTCTAAACTGTGAAATGGAACCCCAAAACAATAAGGTTCTGTTCAGAACTACATTCTGCTGGTCTAAACTGTGAAATGGAACCCCAAAACAATAAGGTTCTGTTCAGAACTAAGTTCTGCTGGTCTAAACTGTGAAATGGAACCCCAAAACAATAAGGTTCTGTTCAGAACTACATTCTGCTGGTCTAAACTGTGAAATGGAACCCCAAAACAATAAGGTTCTGTTCAGAACTACGTTCTGCTGGTCTAAACTGTGAAACGGAACCCCAAAACAATGATGGTTCTGTTCAGAACTACGTTCTGCTGGTCTAAACTGTGAAATGGAACCCCAAAACAATGATGGTTCTGTTCAGAACTACGTTCTGCTGGTCTAAACTGTGAAATGGAACCCCAAAACAATAAGGTTCTGCTGGTCTAAACTGTGAAATGGAACCCCAAAACAATGATGGTTCTGTTCAGAACTACGTTCTGCTGGTCTAAACTGTGAAATGGAACCCCAAAACAATGATGGTTCTGTTCAGAACTACGTTCTGCTGGTCTAAACTGTGAAATGGAACCCCAAAACAATGATGGTTCTGTTCAGAACTACGTTCTGCTGGTCTAAACTGTGAAATGGAACCCCAAAACAATGATGGTTCTGTTCAGAACTACGTTCTGCTGGTCTAAACAGTGAAATGGAACCCCAAAACAATAAGGTTCTGTTCAGAACTACGTTCTGCTGGTCTAAACTGTGAAATGGAACCCCAAAACAATATGGTTCTGTTCAGAACTACGTTCTGCTGGTCTAAACTGTGAAATGGAACCCCAAAACAATAAGGTTCTGTTCAGAACTACATTCTGCTGGTCTAAACAGTGAAATGGAACCCCAAAACAATATGGTTCTGTTCAGAACTACGTTCTGCTGGTCTAAACTGTGAAATGGAACCCCAAAACAATAAGGTTCTGTTCAGAACTACGTTCTGCTGGTCTAAACTGTGAAATGGAACCCCAAAACAATAAGGTTCTGTTCAGAACTACGTTCTGCTGGTCTAAACTGTGAAATGGAACCCCAAAACAATAAGGTTCTGTTCAGAACTACGTTCTGCTGGTCTAAACTGTGAAATGGAACCCCAAAACAATAAGGTTCTGTTCAGAACTACGTTCTGCTGGTCTAAACTGTGAAATGGAACCCCAAAACAATAAGGTTCTGTTCAGAACTACGTTCTGCTGGTCTAAACTGTGAAATGGAACCCCAAAACAATAAGGTTCTGTTCAGAACTACGTTCTGCTGGTCTAAACTGTGAAATGGAACCCCAAAACAATGATGGTTCTGTTCAGAACTACGTTCTGCTGGTCTAAACTGTGAAATGGAACCCCAAAACAATAAGGTTCTGTTCAGAACTACGTTCTGCTGGTCTAAACTGTGAAATGGAACCCCAAAACAATATGGTTCTGTTCAGAACTACGTTCTGCTGGTCTAAACTGTGAAATGGAACCCCAAAACAATAAGGTTCTGTTCAGAACTACGTTCTGCTGGTCTAAACTGTGAAATGGAACCCCAAAACAATAAGGTTCTGTTCAGAGCTACGTTCTGCTGGTCTAAACTGTGAAATGGAACCCCAAAACAATAAGGTTCTGTTCAGAACTACGTTCTGCTGGTCTAAACTGTGAAATGGAACCCCAAAACAATAAGGTTCTGTTCAGAACTACGTTCTGCTGGTCTAAACTGTGAAATGGAACCCCAAAACAATGATGGTTCTGTTCAGAACTACGTTCTGCTGGTCTAAACTGTGAAATGGAACCCCAAAACAATAAGGTTCTGTTCAGAACTACGTTCTGCTGGTCTAAACTGTGAAATGGAACCCCAAAACAATAAGGTTCTGTTCAGAACTACGTTCTGCTGGTCTAAACTGTGAAATGGAACCCCAAAACAATAAGGTTCTGTTCAGAACTACGTTCTGCTGGTCTAAACTGTGAAATGGAACCCCAAAACAATAAGGTTCTGTTCAGAACTACGTTCTGCTGGTCTAAACTGTGAAATGGAACCCCAAAACAATAAGGTTCTGTTCAGAACTACGTTCCGCTGGTCTAAACTGTGAAATGGAACCCCAAAACAATAAGGTTCTGTTCAGAACTACGTTCCGCTGGTCTAAACTGTGAAATGGAACCCCAAAACAATAAGGTTCTGTTCAGAACTACGTTCCGCTGGTCTAAACAGTGAAATGGAACCCCAAAACAATAAGGTTCTGTTCAGAACTACGTTCCGCTGGTCTAAACTGTGAAATGGAACCCCAAAACAATAAGGTTCTGTTCAGAACTACGTTCCGCTGGTCTAAACTGTGAAATGGAACCCCAAAACAATAAGGTTCTGTTCAGAACTACGTTCCGCTGGTCTAAACAGTGAAATGGAACCCCAAAACAATAAGGTTCTGTTCAGAACTAGATTTCCGCTGGTCTAAACTGTGAAATGGAACCCCAAAACAATGATGGTTCTGTTCAGAACTACGTTCCGCTGGTCTAAACTGTGAAATGGAACCCCAAAACAATAAGGTTCTGTTCAGAACTACGTTCCGCTGGTCTAAACTGTGAAATGGAACCCCAAAACAATAAGGTTCTGTTCAGAACTACGTTCCGCTGGTCTAAACTGTGAAATGGAACCCCAAAACAATAAGGTTCTGTTCAGAACTACGTTCCGCTGGTCTAAACTGTGAAATGGAACCCCAAAACAATAAGGTTCTGTTCAGAACTACGTTCCGCTGGTCTAAACAGTGAAATGGAACCCCAAAACAATAAGGTTCTGTTCAGAACTACGTTCCGCTGGTCTAAACTGTGAAATGGAACCCCAAAACAATGATGGTTCTGTTCAGAACTACGTTCCGCTGGTCTAAACTGTGAAATGGAACCCCAAAACAATAAGGTTCTGTTCAGAACTACGTTCTGCTGGTCTAAACTGTGAAATGGAACCCCAAAACAATAAGGTTCTGTTCAGAACTACGTTCTGCTGGTCTAAACTGTGAAATGGAACCCCAAAACAATAAGGTTCTGTTCAGAACTACGTTCTGCTGGTCTAAACTGTGAAATGGAACCCCAAAACAATAAGGTTCTGTTCAGAACTACGTTCCGCTGGTCTAAACTGTGAAATGGAACCCCAAAACAATAAGGTTCTGTTCAGAACTACGTTCCGCTGGTCTAAACTGTGAAATGGAACCCCAAAACAATAAGGTTCTGTTCAGAACTACGTTCCGCTGGTCTAAACAGTGAAATGGAACCCCAAAACAATAAGGTTCTGTTCAGAACTACGTTCCGCTGGTCTAAACTGTGAAATGGAACCCCAAAACAATAAGGTTCTGTTCAGAACTACGTTCCGCTGGTCTAAACTGTGAAATGGAACCCCAAAACAATAAGGTTCTGTTCAGAACTACGTTCCGCTGGTCTAAACTGTGAAATGGAACCCCAAAACAATAAGGTTCTGTTCAGAACTACATTCTGCTGGTCTAAACAGTGAAATGGAACCCCAAAACAATAAGGTTCTGTTCAGAACTACATTCTGCTGGTCTAAACTGTGAAATGGAACCCCAAAACAATAAGGTTCTGTTCAGAACTACATTCTGCTGGTCTAAACAGTGAAATGGAACCCCAAAACAATAAGGTTCTGTTCAGAACTACATTCTGCTGGTCTAAACAGTGAAATGGAACCCCAAAACAATAAGGTTCTGTTCAGAACTACATTCTGCTGGTCTAAACAGTGAAATGGAACCCCAAAACAATAAGGTTCTGTTCAGAACTACATTCTGCTGGTCTAAACTGTGAAATGGAACCCCAAAACAATATGGTTCTGTTCAGAACTACGTTCCGCTGGTCTAAACTGTGAAATGGAACCCCAAAACAATAAGGTTCTGTTCAGAACTAAACAATTGAAAAATAATTTCAGTTCCAACCCCTGATTGTTACATTTTAACTGACAAATGCTGTTCTGAAGTTAATTTAATTTAGCAGGTGACGTCGTTGTGTGAACTCTGCGACCATGGACGGTTATTGTCATGTCATTGTTAATGGTACTTCCAACCATGTTCAGAAATATTGACTGATTCTCTTCTTTCATATTGTAGCTGAGTGAGCTGTGACTTACATCGAAAACAAGTTTCTCTGGGGAGAGAGAGAGAGAGAGAGAGAGGGGGAGACCACTGCCTCTAAAACGAGTCACGTCTGGGGAGAGAGAGAGGGACCACTGCCTCTAAAACGAGTCACATCTGGGGAGAGAGAGAGGGACCACTGCCTCTAAAATGAGTCTGTCTGGGGAGAACGAGGAGAGAGGCACTGCCTCTAAGAGGAGGTATTCTGAGAGAGAAGAGAGGCCCAATGCCTCTAAAAATAGTTTGCCTCAAGACACCAGTTCTACGAGGTAAGAGTTCAATAAATCCATGTAATATAGTCTACACCATCACAATAAATCCATGTAATATAGTCTACACCATCACAATAAATCCATGTAATATAGTCTACACCATCACAATAAATCCATGTAATATAGTCTACACCATCACAATAAATCCATGTAATATAGTCTACACCATCACAATAAATCCATGTAATATAGTCTACACCATCACAATAAATCCATGTAATATAGTCTACACCATCACAATAAATCCATGTAATATAGTCTACACCATCACAATAAATCCATGTAATATAGTCTACCTACACCATCACAATAAATCCATGTAATATAGTCTACCTACACCATCACAATAAATCCATGTAATATAGTCTACACCATCACAATAAATCCATGTAATATAGTCTACACCATCACAATAAATCCATGTAATATAGTCTACACCATCACAATAAATCCATGTAATATAGTCTACCTACACCATCACAATAAATCCATGTAATATAGTCTACCTACACCATCACAATAAATCCATGTAATATAGTCTACCTACACCATCACAATAAATCCATGTAATATAGTCTACCTACACCATCACAATAAATCCATGTAATATAGTCTACACCATCACAATAAATCCATGTAATATAGTCTACACCATCACAATAAGTCCATGTAATATAGTCTACACCATCACAATAAATCCATGTAATATAGTCTACACCATCACAATAAATCCATGTAATATAGTCTACACCATCACAATAAATCCATGTAATATAGTCTACACCATCACAATAAATCCATGTAATATAGTCTACACCATCACAATAAATCCATGTAATATAGTCTACACCATCACAATAAATCCATGTAATATAGTCTACACCATCACAATAAATCCATGTAATATAGTCTACACCATCACAATAAATCCATGTAATATAGTCTACACCATCACAATAAATCCATGTAATATAGTCTACCTACACCATCACAATAAATCCATGTAATATAGTCTACACCATCACAATAAATCCATGTAATATAGTCTACACCATCACAATAAATCCATGTAATATAGTCTACACCATCACAATAAATCCATGTAATATAGTCTACACCATCACAATAAATCCATGTAATATAGTCTACACCATCACAATAAATCCATGTAATATAGTCTACCTACACCATCACAATAAATCCATGTAATATAGTCTACCTACACCATCACAATAAATCCATGTAATATAGTCTACCTACACCATCACAATAAATCCATGTAATATAGTCTACCTACACCATCACAATAAATCCATGTAATATAGTCTACCTACACCATCACAATAAATCCATGTAATATAGTCTACACCATCACAATAAATCCATGTAATATAGTCTACACCATCACAATAAATCCATGTAATATAGTCTACCTACACCATCACAATAAATCCATGTAATATAGTCTACCTACACCATCACAATAAATCCATGTAATATAGTCTACCTACACCATCACAATAAATCCATGTAATATAGTCTACCTACACCATCACAATAAATCCATGTAATATAGTCTACACCATCACAATAAATCCATGTAATATAGTCTACCTACACCATCACAATAAATCCATGTAATATAGTCTACACCATCACAATAAATACATGTAATATAGTCTACACCATCACAATAAATACATGTAATATAGTCTACACCATCACAATAAATACATGTAATATAGTCTACCTACACCATCACAATAAAGCCAAGTAATATAGTCTACACCATCACAATAAATCCATGTAATATAGTCTACCTACACCATCACAATAAATCCATGTAATATAGTCTACACCATCACAGGTCTAAAGAAACATGATATGAAGAAAATGTAGTATATTTCAGAAGAACAGAATAACATACTCTGAGTTGTCCTTATGTTAGGTCCTGATCTGGCTATGCCATATGGCTGTGGGCTACACTAGTTCATTTAGCAGACAAGATTTGCTTAGAATTCCGTTGGCATTATTTTATATTATAGAATGAAGAATACATGAATGAAATTGAAAGTAGCTAAATAAAATATTTGAAAGGATATTTTCTCTAAATAACAAAGGAACAGGAAGTCCTATTCTGTGTTGAGCGGTTAACAAAGAAACAGGAAGTCCTATTCTGTGTCGAGCGGTTAACAAAGAAACAGGAAGTCCTATTTGCTTAATTTACATATTATTATTATTATTATTAATATATTTATTCTACTTTTTGTTGTGATACAAACGTTGGGCTGTATGTTTAGATTGTTAATACATTCTAAGGCTGCATGATGCGACTCTGTTGATGACTTGAAAAAGACAAGTCTCATGTGTTGACACACTTCATCAGTCTCTCATTCACAAATTGACAAGCACTTGATAACTTCTCGAATTTCCCGGGTAATGCGCCCTAAAAAAACATCCATGCCTTTTTATCGGCCAGTGGCCTTTGTGCCCTTGGGTGAGTATTATAATTATAATTCAATTCTCCTGGCTGGGTGCATGTGATCGGGTCTTTCTCACAGGCTACAAGTGAAGACCGACACATCGGGGACGCAACAGCGCGTGTCCTTATCCAATTCCGAGGCGCATATTGAAGATATTTTAGTGACACATCTAGCACTGACATGCAGTACCTTAAACAGCTGTGTTACTACAGACCCGAGTTAGATCCCGGGCTTTATCACAAGCGGCGGTGATTGGGAGTGCCATAGGGGTGGCGCACAATTAGTCCAGCGTCGTCCGGGTTAGGGGAGGGTTTGGCCGGTGTAGGCCATCATTGTAAACAATAATTTTTTTTCTGAACTGACTTACTGACCTAATTAAATGTCACCATCATCACTTTATGGAAGGTGACATAGTGGGTTATGTCACATTTAGGTAATGCAGCCTACATAGGGAGCTGTTCTGTCACCCTTTATACACCCTTTGTATTGCTCATGAAGACTGTATGTATGTTATATAAAGCCGTTATAAGTTGTATTTAGTTTAATCACAGTCTATCCTTCTGCTTGACCAAATCCAGAGACCATGGTGGAGAGAGTTTTATCAAGCCTGGACCTGAGAAATGTGAGTGTTAACTGATTTTAATTGTTTTAAAATGAAACTAGTTTTAAACCGTTCATTTAACTTGAGTCCCTGGCAAGGAACACAATCATGATCTATTTGGTCAAAACAAACTTAAAGGTAGAGTCAGCGATATGACGTAGATCACATATGTCAGAGTCAAGGCCCGCGGGCCACATCCGGCCCGCGAGAAGGTTTTTTACGGCCCCTGGGATGATCTTGATTTATTATTAGAACCGGCCCGCAGACCGCAGCAAGCCGGCAGCCCGCAGATCTTTTACACGCACCAATACTACATTTCCCACAATGCAACGGTGACGCACCGAGCAGTAGGCTGCTTCATTTCAATATTTATTGGCACAGCAGTCGTCAGCATCACAGTAAAATTAACTTTCAGATACCCATCAAAAATGGCAAAACGGAAGGTGGACACTGAGAACCGGGGTTTCAAACAAGGTGGGAGTCGGAGTATATGTTCACGGAGGTAGCTGGAAAACCTGTGTGTCTTCTGTGTGGAGAAAGTGTGGCGGTACTGAAAGAGTATAATCTGAGACGACATTATGAAACGAAACACGCGGACAAAAACAAGAATATGGACATGGAACAAAGGCTACAAAAGGCAGAGGAATTAAAACGAGGCCTCAAATCTCGACAGGCTCTGTTCAAAAAAGCCAAATCACAAGGCCAGGCTGCTGTCAAGGCCAGTTTTATTTTGGCAGAAGAGATCGCTAAATCAGCCCGGCCATTTACGGAGGGGATTTCATCAAAAACTGCATGATTAAAGTTTGTGACGAAGTTTGCCCAGAAAAAAGGCAACTCTTTTTAAATGTGAGTCTGAGCAGAAACACCATTGCCGAGAGAGTAGACCAGTTGTCCATCAATCTAAAAGAGCAGCTTGTGAAAAAGGGAAAAGATTTCATTGCATATTCCTTGGCTGTGGATGAGAGCACCGACATTTCTGACATTGCCCAGTTGTCAATTTTCATCCGCGGAGTGGACTCCAGCCTAAGCGTGACAGAGGAGTTTTTGGCTTTACGTCCTATGCATGGCACAACTACGGGGCATGATTTGTATGAAGAGGTGTCAAGATGTGTAAATGAGATGGAGCTGCCTTGGGAAAAACTTGTGGGTTTGACAACCGACGGAGCACCTGCGATGTGTGGACACAGGAGCGGACTGGTGGCGAAGATACGGGAAAAGATGCAAGAGGAAAACGCGACAGGTGAGCTGACAGCTTATCATTGTATCATACACCAGGAAGCGTTGTGCGGTAAAGCCTTGAAAATGGAGCATGTAATGAGCATCATCACGCGCACAGTTAACTTTATCAGAGCCAAAGGTTTGAATCACCGCCAGTTCAAGGCATTTCTGACGGAGTTAGAAACGGAGCATGGTGATTTGCCTTATCACACAGAGGTGCGATGGCTAAGCCAGGGAAAGGTGCTTCAAAGATGTTTCGAGCTTCGTGAGGAGATTTGTCTGTTCTTGGACAGCAAAGGGAAAGACACAACACAACTCCGAGACGAAATGTTTCTGTGTGAAATGGCTTTTCTGTGTGACATTACGAGTCATCTGAATGCAATGAACTTGCAGCTGCAGGGTCGGGATCATGTCATCTCTGATATGTACAGTACAGTGAAGGCATTTAAAACCAAACTGACTCTGTGGGAGACGCAGATGCGGAAAGAAAATTTGAGCCACTTTCCCAGCTGCCAGACCATGAAAGAGAAGCTCTCTACCAGTGCGTTCCCGAGCGCACAGTTGGCTGATAAAATAGGTATGCTTGCCGCTGACTTTCGACGCCGATTTGCTGACTTTGAAGCACAAAAAAGCAGGTTGGAACTGCTCGGTAACCCATTTGCTGTTGACGTGGAAAGCTCACCACCAAACCTCCAAATGGAGTTGATTGACCTCCAATGCAATGATGCACTGAGGGCAAAATATGCGGCAGTGGGTGCTGCGGAGTTCGCCCGTTTCCTCCCCGACACAATGCCCCAGCTGCGCATCCAGGCTGCTCAAACGTTGTCTATGTTTGGCAGCACATACCTGTGTGAACAACTTTTTCTTTGATGAACCTGAACAAAACATCACACAGAAGTCGACTTACTGCTGAACACCTCCACTCAATTCTGAGGATTTCCTCAGCTCAGAGCCTTACCCCGAACATTGATGAACTTGTGGAAAAGATGGGACACCACCAAGTATCACCCTCAACCTCAAACAAGTGAACATTACTGTGCAATCACATATTTAGAGTTTTTACTCAGTTCAAGTTTAAAAGTTAAAGTTTAATATTTGTTTTCACTGCATGTTACTTCTCCTTAAACAAAGTGTTGTTTTTGATTAATAGATTTTTGCACTTTATTTTATTGTATTTCAATCCAATTATATTTTAAAAATATTTCAGTTGAGTGGATGATAGAAAATTGCTATTATTGTTTTTTTCTTTGAAGTAAATTTAGCCCACTTTTGCTAAAATAGAAAATATAGGCTACTGATGGTGCCTTGAATACCGGTTTCTTTCATTTAATGTTCATGTTATGGGGATTTTTATATAAAGGAAATTTGTCTTTTGTGTCTGTTGAAAATTAAAGATTACTGACAGAGCCATAAGAAAATATTGCTTTATTTATCTGATCATATTGGAATATATTTGTTAGGTTTTCAGTAGGTTCAATTAGGTTCACTAGACTATATGCGTCATTTAAAAAATTTTCAATGAACATTCGAACAGTCCGGCCCTCGGCTTGTAGCTAAATTTTTTATTTGGCCCTCCGTCCATTTGACTTTGACACCCCTGACGTAGATGCACAAAGTAAACAGCATAGTGGGTCAATTTCTACAACAACTAAGAACGTTGGAGCACAAGGCTAAACTTCTCTGCTGTTTTGGTCCCGTGGCTAACATGCTATAAGAGAGTGAAGAGAACCCTTGCACATGGGCAGATACTGTGTGTGACTGTGTGAGAGAGAAGTCAGGAATCTTGCTGATCACAATATCTGTGGTGCTGCTCGTACAACGTCATTTAGCTGACTCTACCTTTAAGCTCTCATCCTAGGATCTACCAGAAATCAGGCCACAACATCTACAAAACATGGACCAGAACAATGTTGTTTCCTGCTTCTACAAACATTAATTAATATAACATTAATGTCAGATTATGGTATGCTAATATGTTCCGTGATTCATCCAATGGCATTGAGGAGTATACCACCTCAGTCACTGGCTTTATCAATAAGTGCATTGAGGACGTCATCCCCACAGTGACCGTACGTACATACCCTAACCAGAAGCCATGGATTACAGGCAACATCTGCACCAAGCTAAAGGCTAGAGCTGCTGCTTTCAAGGAGCAGGACACTAATCCGGGAAGCTTATAAGAAATCCCACTATGGCCTCAGACTAACCATCAAACAGGCAAAGCGTCAATACAGGACTAAAATTGAATCCTACTACACCGGCTCTGACATTCGTCGTATGTGACAGGGCTTGAAAACTATTACGGACTACAAAGGGAAACCCAGCTGCGAGCTGCCCAGTGACGCAAGCCTACCAGACAAGCTACATGCCTTTTATCCTCGCTTCGAGGCAAGCAACACTGAAGCATGCATGAGAGCACCAGCTGTTCCGGATGACTGTGTGATCATGCTCTCCGTAGCCGATGTGAGCAAGACCTTTAAACAGGTCAACATACACAAGGCTGCGGTGCCAGATGGATTACCAGAGCGTCTACTCAGCATGTGCAGACCAACTGGCAAATGTCTGCACTGACATTTTCAACCTCTCCCTGACCGAGTCTGTAATACCCACATGTTTCAAGCAGACCACCATTGTTCCTGTGCCCAAGAAGGTGAAGGTAACCTGCCTAAATGACTACTGCCCCTTAGCATTCAGGTCAGTGTCCATGAAGTGCTTTGAAAGGCTGGTCATGGCTCACATCAACACCATTATCCCAGAAACCCTAGACCCACTCTAATTTGCATACCGCCCCAACAAATCCACAGATGAGGCATTCTCTATTGCACTCCACACTGCCGTTTCCCACCTGGACAAAAGGAAAACCTATGTGAGAATGCTATTCATTGACTACAGCTCAGCGTTCAATACCATAGTGCCCTCAAAGCTCATCACTAAGTTACGGACCCTGGGACTAAACGCCTCCCTCCGCAACTGGATGCTGGACTTCCTGACGGCCTCCCGCAGGTGGTGAGGGTAGACAACAACACATCCAACCCGCTGATCCTCAACACCGGTTCCCCTCAGGGGTGCGTGCTTATTCCCCTCCTGTACTCCCTGTTCACCCACGACTGCGTGGCCAAGCACGACTCCAACACCATCATTAAGTTTGCTGACGATACAACAGTGGTAGGCCTGATCTGAGACAACGATGAGACTATAAAGGAGGAGGTCAAAGACCTGTCAGTGTGATGCCAGGCAAACAACGTCTCCCTCAACGTGATCAAGACAAAGGAGATGATTGTAGACTACAGGAAAAAGAGGACCGGGCACGCCTCCATTCTCATCGACAGGGCTGTAGTGGAGCAGGTTGAGAGCTTCAAGTTCCTTGGTGTCCACATCACTAACAAACTAACATGGTCCAAACACACCAAGACAGTCGTGAAGAGGGCACGACAAAACCTATTCCCCCTCAGGAGACTGAAACGATTTGGCGTGGGTCTTCAGATCCTCAAAACGTTTTACAGCTGCACCATGGAGCATCCTGACCGGTTGCATCACTGCCTGGTATGGCAACTGCTCGGTGTCTGACCATAAGGCGCTACAGAGGGCAGTGCGAACGGCCCAGTACATCACTGGGGCCAAGCTTCCTGCCATCCAGGACCTCTATACCAGGCGGTGTCAGAGGAAGGCCACAAAAATGTTCAAACTCAAGTCACCCAAGTCATAGACTGTTCTCTCTGCTACCGCACGGCAAGCAGTACCGGAGCACAAAGTCTAGGTCCAAAAGCCTCCTTAACAGCTTCTACCCCCAAGCCATAAGACTACTGAACAATTAATCAAATGGCCACCCGGACTATTTACATTGAACCCCCCTGTTCATTTTTACACTGCTGCTACTCTCTATTCATTGTCTATGCATAGTCACTTTACCCCTACATGCACAAGTGACCTTGACTAACCTGTACCGTGCCTCGTTATTGTTATGTTACTTTATTTTTACTTAAGAAAATATTTACTAAATATACTAAACTCTATTTCCTTAAACTGCACTGTTGGTTAATAAGGGCTTGTAAGTAAGCATTTCACAGTAAGGTCTACACCTGTTGTATTCGGTGCAGATACCATTTGATTTAATTAATGAGTGTACATTCTGAGACTGTTGCTTAGTTATATTCATTTTTATTACAAGTCTATTTAATAATTATGAATTCATTATTACATTGTCAATTTTAACCAACTAACTTCATTTAGCTGTAAGACTTGTGACCATGTTGAGGTAAGTCATAATGTCAATTCTTACTTTTACATACCTGCAGGAGTCAGGTACAGCCTCAAAGCCAGGTGTGTACTGACCAACCATTCATACTGGGATATAGACAGTCCTGTGTTCTGCTTTAGTAATATAAGCACAGTCTCAAAGCCAGGTGTGTACTGACCAACCATTCATACTGGGATATGACAGTCCTGTGTTCTGCTTTAGTAATATAAACACAGTCTCAAAGCCAGGTGTGTTGACCAACCATTCATACTGGGATATAGACAGTCCTGTGTTCTGCTTTAGTAATATAAACACAGTCTCAAAGCCAGGTGTGTACTGACCAACCATTCATACTGGGATATAGACAGTCCTGTGTTCTGCTTTAGTAATATAAACACAGTCTCAAAGCCAGGTGTGTACTGACCAACCATTCATACTGGGATATAGACAGTCCTGTGTTCTGCTTTAGTAATATAAATACAGTCTCAAAGCCAGGTGTGTACTGACCAACCATTCATACTGGGATATAGACAGTCCTGTGTTCTGCTTTAGTAATATAAATACAGTCTCAAAGCCAGGTGTGTACTGACCAACCATTCATACTGGGATATAGACAGTCCTGTGTTCTGCTTTAGTAATATAAACACAGTCTCAAAGCCAGGTGTGTACTGACCAACCATTCATACTGGGATATAGACAGTCCTGTGTTCTGCTTTAGTAATATAAACACAGTCTCAAAGCCAGGTGTGTACTGACCAACCATTCATACTGGGATATAGACAGTCCTGTGTTCTGCTTTAGTAATATAAACACAGTCTCAAAGCCAGATGTGTAGTGACCAACCATTCATACTGGGATATATACAGTCCTGTGTTCTGCTTTAGTAATATAAACACAGTCTCAAAGCCAGGTGTGTACTGACCAACCATTCATACTGGGATATAGACAGTCCTGTGTTCTGCTTTAGTAATATAAACACAGTCTCAAAGCCAGGTGTGTAGTGACCAACCATTCATACTGGGATATAGACAGTCCTGTGTTCTGCTTTAGTAATATAAACACAGTCTCAAAGCCAGGTGTGTACTGACCAACCATTCATACTGGGATATAGACAGTCCTGTGTTCTGCTTTAGTAATATAAACACAGTCTCAAAGCCAGGTGTGTACTGACCAACCATTCATACTGGGATATAGACAGTCCTGTGTTCTGCTTTAGTAATATAAACACAGTCTCAAAGCCAGGTGTGTACTGACCAACCATTCATACTGGGATATAGACAGTCCTGTGTTCTGCTTTAGTAATATAAACACAGTCTCAAAGCCAGGTGTATAGTGACCAACCATTCATAATGGGATATAGACAGTCCTGTGTTCTGTTTGAAGGCATGCAGGATTTTTAGCTGTTTTCATATGTTGTCATTAGACTGTTTAAAACTTTTTATGGTCAGTTGGGACGGTAGTGTCCCACCTGGCCAACAGCCGGTGAAATTTCAGAGCGCGAAATTCAAACAGAATTATAAATATTTAACTTTCATAAAATCACAAGTGTAACACATCAAAATAAAGCTTAACTTCTTCTTAATCCAGCCGCTGTGTCAGATTTCAAAAAAGGCTTTACGGCGAAAGCAAACCATGCGATTATCTGAGGACAGCGCCCCGCATTCAAACACATGAAAAACATATTTCAACCAGGCAGGTGCGACACAAAAGTCAGAAATAGCGATATAACAATGCCTTCGATGATCTTCTTCTGTTGGCACTCCAAAAGGTCCCAGTTACATCACAAATGGTCCTTTTGTTCAATAATATCCTTCTTTATATCCATAAAAACTCAGTTTAGCTGGTGCGCTTCAGTCAATAATCCACCCAGTTTCCCTCCATCAAAATGCATACAAAAATGAATCCCAAATGTTACTAATAAACTTACCCAAACAAGTCAAACAACGTTTATAATCAAACCTTAGGTACCCTAATATGTAAATAATGATAAAATTTAAGACGGAGAATCGTTATTGTCTTTACCGGAGAAAAATACCAAAGAACGCGCTCTCTTCCACTTGGAAACACTACAGCCAAAATGGGAACCACCTAGAAAAACTACAATTTCTGGCAAATATTTCCAAAACCCAAAATGGAAGCCACAAACTACAACTTCTCCCTCATTTGCCTGAAACTCTTTCTGAAGACTGTTGATATCTAGTGGAAGCCCTAGGAACTGCAATCTGGGAAATGAAGTCAGACTGTTGACATCTAGTGGAAGCCCTAAGAACTGCAATCTGGGAGGACTTGGCCTTAGAATAAAAGTGATAGCCATTGAAAATAGGGGTAGGCTGATTAAAAAAAAAAGTATTTAAAAAAAATAAATACATTTTGGTTTGTCCTCGGGATTTCACCTGCCATATCAGTTCTGTTATACTCAGACATTTAATAGTTTTAGAAACGTTAGTGTTTTCTTTCCAAATCTACAAATTATATGCATATCCTAGCTTCTGGGCCTCAGTAACAGGCAGTTTACTTTGGGCCAGCTTTTCATCTGGACGTCAAAATACCGCCCCCTAGAGGTTAATTGATATATCACCAGCATTCCATGTAACGTTGAATAAATACATTATATTAGTTACTTTGGTTAAAGGGCCAGTTTCCCAGACACAAATTAAGTCTAGTCCTGGACCTTAAAGAACTTTCTATTGAAACTTCCATTGAGCATGCTTTTTAGTCCAGCACTAGACTCAATCTGTGTCCAGGAAACAGGCCCCATATGTATTACTGACATGCTTGTCCTTGTTCAGGACTCCACACACAGACTTCCGATTGAACCCTTGACTTCCACTGTCCAGGGAGTGACAATGTTCAGGTAAAATAACTACTTTCATTCCACTTGCTAGTGTATTTCCCCATTACCTTAGGGAATAGTCTTCTAATCCAACCTCTCCATTTGACCATGGACCCTCTCTACCACATCTTGTTGTTGCCCTCAGGCACAGGACACCCAGAGGGAGTTATGAGTGCACAGTGTCTGGGCTCCGCTGGCTGTGTGAGAGAGATGTCATTCTGAAGTATCACTTCAGGAACTGGGAACCCTACAGTCAACTTCTGAAAGACATGCGGTACACACAAGGTGGTCCATTGCTGGACATCACTATGGAGTTAGGTGAACTGGAGGAAGTTCATCTGCCACATTTTGTCTGTTTAGGTAAAACCATATAGAAATAGTATTCAGAAAGACATTTCCATGTAACTGAGTTTCACTTCCTGAATGAATGAATGAATGAATGAACTATTCTGGGAGTTTGAGTTTACTGTGATCTGGCTCTGCATATTCTTTGTCTTTTAGTTAGAAAGACATTGTATTATTCATCCATCTCCTTTGTATTGTGTTGTTCAGGGACCAACCCTTCCCTGAGGAATGAGATGAAGATTCTTCATGTAGAGGAACATGGAGTGTCTTTAGAGGAAGTGCATGAGGTCACCAGATTCCATGTTAAGATTCTCCATCCCAAGTTCTCATCGGTCTCTGTGGTCCTGAACAAAATCGCCTGTTGGAACGTAGATGTCCACTGTGACGTGGTCCTCTATTTGGCAGTAAAAAGGTCAACAGTCATTTCAAGGCTGTACCTGCTCCTCAGAAACTCCAGTCAGAAAGAAGTGAGGCACTATCATTAAAATGTGTAATACAATAGAAACTATGACCCAACATTTACCTCAATTAGCTGCAAATTGTGTGAATTGTTCTGACTGACTACTACATTGCTCATTTTGTAGGCTGTTCAGGACCGGGAGAAAAATCAGCTGTCCCAAGGATATTCTGAATTTCTCCTGTCAAGTCCAAACGGGTCCTTAAAGCTGAACAGTTGGTTTGCACTCAAGAATCCCCTCTCCACCTCCATCAATCCAGAGGTACAGTTTTAGCAGGCTGAGGACATGAATCTGTCATTTTGTATATGTCATGGTGTGACATCATCATTAATGTGATGACTGTTATTTATTGAATCAACTATGTTTATTTGTTACCTGATTTAAAAAATAAAATAAAAAGATGAATCATGTAGCAATTAACTCATTAGGAAATTGGGGCACCACGGAAGATGTTTAATGAGTTACCATCTCCTGAATTAAACTCGAGAAGATATATGTCTCTCGATAAGTCACTTATCAATCATTACCTCATTATCAGTCTCATTCTGAACGTCGCAGACCTCTTGAATCTGCAAGAACCCTTTCTGATCATTCACCAATTTATTTAAATGATTTTACTAATTAACTAATTAATAACACAGAATACACACTTACATTAAGATGAAAGTCCCTAGTGGACTGAAACGATATGACGGCTCGTTACACAATGGAAAGGAAAGGGGATGGAGAAAGATAGAGACAAAGAGAGTCAACACTTGGATACATTTGAAAGCTCACAGTAATCAGAGTACGTAGCACCCCAAGCAATGTAATGCAATGTATATATTTTAGGTGTAGATGTCTTTGTTTGTCGTCTCTCTGTTTTAACCAATCAACTCTATAGGGGCGGGGTCGTTGTAGTTCACGCTTCGGTGTAAGGCTCAGCTTGTCCACCAGGGATCACAATGTCCTTCTTCTAGTCAAAGTTCGAGGACCACTTGTACATGTTACAGCTGCAGACTGAATGTTTCTGGACTCATAGTGGAGGTTTATCTTCTCACCTCGTGTTGTTTTTTTTCAGAGTTTCCAACCATTTTCGGGAACGTTCAGCTCACGCTGTCTGTCTGCTGGTCCCATATGTTAATTCTTAGTCAGTCCTTTAAAGCTCTCTGGCCAGAAAGGGGCGGTTCCATCACAATGACCTCATTTGGGGGCGTCGCTTAGTTTTATGTGCAGCGGACACGAAAAACTGTGATCTCCTTAGAAAACGAATATAACATTCCTATCTTAACAAAAATAGTTTCATTGTTCTTCATATTTCCTACACAACATAAAGGATGTAATCCTGACAGTGTGAAAGATAATGAGGTTTTTATTGACATCACAAAATAATAAACAATACGACATGATTATTCTTTAGATCCCCCACCGACCATTCCTCACATTTCTATCATTTAAATATTGTTCCAAGAGTCACTTTTTTTTTTTTTTTTTTTTGGACGTTTTTATAGTTTTGTCGGGAAAAGTTTCCTGGAGGTCAAAGGTATTCCTGAAGAGCGGGAGATTTCCCTCCTGACTAATTCATGACCGGGTGTTAAGGTGTCAAAACCCGGCCTTCCTCTGGGAAAGAGGTCTGGCTATCTGTCAGCCATTTGCCAAGCTGATCTGAGGCCTTGGATCCTCAGCCTGGAGAGTCATGACAATGTGAATAATTGGAATATCATTCTATTTCTCTGTCTGTTGTCTCAATCGTTGCACCATATGGCCTCCTACAGAAGATTCAGCTGTTGCCTGCAGACACCACACCAAGCTGTTGTAAGATGATAATGGGAAACACAGGGGTGGACATTGAGATGGAGTTAATCGGGGATGATGAGAGGACAGCGTGGAGAGATATGCTACAAGCAGGTAGGAGAATATGTCAATCATAACTGTTATTTTTTGACCGATGCTATTTAGAGTGATATAACCTATTTCTGTTTCTTTCAGATGTGTACATCACTGACACTCATTCAACTAGTAAGTAAACATGAGAGATGCAAACCAATGACTTGAGGGTCAGTCAACATGGTTTACTGTAGGACTTGGACTCGTCCTGATTTATAAAAGACTGTCTTCAAGAACAATGACATCTCCTCCAGGACTTGATGTAGATCAGCCTGGTTCTGAATGACCCAATGACATCTCCTCCAGGACTTGATGTAGATCAGCCTGGTTCTGAATGACCCAATGACATCTCCTCCAGGACTTGATGTAGATCAGCCTGGTTCTGAATGACCAAAATGACATCTCCTCCAGGACTTGATGTAGATCAGCCTGGTTCTGAATGACATTGACATCTCCTCCAGGACTTGATGTAGATCAGCCTGGTTCTGAATGACCAATGACATCTCCTCCAGGACTTGATGTAGATCAGCCTGGTTCTGATGACCCAATGACATCTCCTCCAGGACTTGATGTAGATCAGCCTGGTTCTGAATGACCCAATGACATCTCCTCCAGGACTTGATGTAGATCAGCCTGGTTCTGAATGACCCAATGACATCTCCTCCAGGACTTGATGTAGATCAGCCTGGTTCTGAATGACCCAATGACATCTCCTCCAGGACTTGATGTAGATTAGCCTGGTTCTGAATGTCCCAATGACATGGTAGAATGGATAGCAACAGTGTTGGGGTACAAAATACAAAAATAACTGTACAAATGTTATGGAGACACAAAGTGTAAAAACATTGAATATAAGAAGAATAATTGGAATAATTTGGACTGGAGAGACCTGCTCCTAGATCAACACGCCTATTCAATGTTTAGGATTACCCTGAATGCTCCCCCCCCCCAAAAAAAACAGGGTAGGGACCTACCTGAATTTGTCCAAAATAAACAATTTTGCAACTATTTGCAACAACTATTTTGTTTTCAAAACGTTGTGCCACTGTGGGTGACTAATGAATACACCCCTGATCTGACTGGGCTGTAAATCTTTGTCAAAAAAGCAGACCCTCACATGTCTTAGTTTCTTTACTACACACATATACATGTATACACACACATTTGCATGTGCCATATATATTTTTTATTGTGCTGTGTTTTACTAAATGTTTGAATCTTTCTAATCGTATAGTATCCACATATTGTGAGCTGAAGATGAAAACCTTTCCTGCGAGTATTATTATATATTATTATATAGTATATATTATATAGTATTAATATATATTATTATATAGTATATATTATATTATATATTATTATATAGTTATATATTATATTATATGGCATTATTATATATTATTATATAGTATATATTATATAGTATTATTATATATTATTATATAGTATATATTATATAGTATTATTATATATTATTATATAGTATATATTATATAGTATTATTATATATTATTATATAGTTATATATTATATTATATAGCATTATTATATATTATTATATAGTATATATTATATAGTATTATTATTATATAGTATTATTATATATTATATAGTATATATTATATAGTATTATTATATATGATATAATATATTCTTATATAGTATATATTATATATTATTATATAGTGGTATTATTATATAGTATATTATATATTATTATATAGTATATTATATATTATATAATATATATTATAAAGTATTATTATATTATTTATTGACTGACTATGGTTTTCCAGATCGCCCAACACTGCTATTTGTAAGGTTCGTTTTAAGTGCATGTGATTTTCTAACCATTCCTGAACCTAATGACCAGAAACTAGCTCCATCAGGGTAATACCGGAATAAATTATCTATTGATTCTGTCTCTTTGCAACAATATCTACAGAGCTGAGATTGTTGTATTGTTGCCCCATATATATATATATATATATATATATATATATATATATATATATATATATATATATATATAGCATTCTGTTGAGGCAATCATTTTATATAATCATTTAAATTGAAAAACTCGTTGAATCAAGTGTTGTTGTTTTTTGTACCAGTTCATAAACCATGTGCCATGGAATTGGTACATCGAAAATCTCCTCCCATTTATTTTGCAAGCTGTCTGTCGCAGCTGTCAACATGTTTGCCCTCAGATGAAACTATTTTTCCATTTATGCCAGTTCCTTTCAGCCAATTTGTATCTTTAACATATTTCCACTTGCTGCCTCCATTTTAAAGTAGTGTTGCAGTCAGTTGGTTGTGAATGTGGATTGAGCAGACATTCCCATATATTTTCCTTTTCCACTTGCTGCCTCCATTCTAGGACACACGTTCCGCTAGCGGAACCCCTCGACAACATTCCGCTGAAAAGGCAGCGCGGAAAATTCATAAATATTTTTTAGAAATATGTAACTTTCACACATTAACAAGTCCAATAGAGCAAATGAAAGATAATCATCTTGTTAATCTGCCCATCAAGTCCGATTTAAAAAATGTTTTACAGCTAAAACACAACATATGATTATGTTAGATTACCGCCAAGTCCAAAAAACACACAGAAAAAAAAATTCTCTGCCATGTTGGTGTGAACAGAAATACGAAACTACGTGATAAATATTCCCTGACCTTTGATGATCTTCATCAGAATGCACTCCCAGGAATCCTAGTTCCACAATAAATTGTTGTTTTGTTCGATAATGTCTGTGCCTCCTCCATTTTAAAGTAGTGCTGCAGTAAGTTGGTTGTAAATGTGGATTGAACAGACATTCCGATATATTTTCAATAACTGCATATGTGACAACTCCATTTCTATTCATAATATCATAAATAAATATAATTAAAAAAAAATTTCATTAAGAATTTTTTTTCAATTAATCAATATATTTGACATTAACCATTACATTTGTCGAAATATTTTTTTCTACCTTTTACGGAGTATAAAACTGAAATTGTAACCAGCTTTGTATGGCTTGTTGAAGAAAGGGCAGTACTTTAAACAAAATGTAATTTTCAATTAGTCAGAAATGAGAAGTTGTAATCTGTATAAACAAAGGATGAGATTTTCTTAATCTACTGGAGAACCATTTTGGGTTTAATTAATTATAATTTATGTATGAGTGAAGCTTTTAGTGAGAGGTTTAAAGCTTTAATTTTTAATTTTAGCCCCGCAAACTCATATTCATTATTTAAATGGGCACGTTTAATTTTGTCTGGCTTAGCATTCCAAATAAAATTCAATACATTTTTCTAAGCAATTAAATATAGTTTTTGGTTCCTAAAATGGTTCCATAATGCTCTTGTTTGAGTTTTAACAAGATAAATATAATGTATTCTGTTTCTGGGTACACAAACCAATCAGAAAGCTAGTTGATGGCCGGTAAACCAATCAGAAAGCTAGTTGATGGCCAGTAAACCAATCAGAAAGCTAGTTGATGGCCGGTAAACCAATCAGAAAGCTAGTTGATGGCCGGTAAACCAATCATAAAGCTAGTTGATGGCCGGTAAACCAATCAGAAAGCTAGTTGATGGCCGGTAAACCAATCATAAAGCTAGTTGATGGCCGGTAAACCAATCAGAAAGCTAGTTGATGGCCGGTAAACCAATCATAAAGCTAGTTGATGGCCGGTAAACCAATCAGAAAGCTAGTTGATGGTCGGTAAACCAATCATAAAGCTAGTTGATGGCGGTAAACCAATCAGAAAGCTAGTTGATGCTCGGTAAACCAATCATAAAGCTAGTTGATGGCGGTAAACCAATCAGAAAGCTAGTTGATGGCCGGTAAACCAATCATAAAGCTAGTTGATGGCGGTAAACCAATCAGAAAGCTAGTTGATGGCGGTAAACCAATCATAAAGCTAGTTGATGGCCGGTAAACCAATCAGAAAGCTAGTTGATGGCCGGTAAACCAATCATAAAGCTAGTTGATGGCCGGTAAACCAATCAGAAAGCTAGTTGATGGCCGGTAAACCAATCATAAAGCTAGTTGATGGCCGGTAAACCAATCAGAAAGCTAGTTGATGGCCGGTAAACCAATCATAAAGCTAGTTGATGCCGTATGAACCTAAAGTGGTCTTGGTGATATCAACCCTCCTCCCAGAGAGCAACTGGGTCTGCAGGCTTTTGCTTCAGCCCTGCTCGAACACACCTCATTCTGCCAGTCAAGGTTCTGATTAGACTGATTAGTAGAATCAGGTGTTAGAGCAGGGTTGGAGTAAAAGCCTGCACGGCCAGTAGCATCTCTCCAGGAGAGATGCTACGTTTTAATTCTACATATTCCTCTATCTCCATGGTTACCCCGGAACATGACCATCGACCTTTACTGATCAGCCAAAGCTGTCCCAAATGGCATCCTATTCCCTATACAGAGAACTTAGCTCTACACAGCACTACATAGGGAATAAGGTCCTGGTTTAAAGTAGTGCTCTATATAGGGAATAGGGCCCTGGTCTAAAGTAGTGCACTACATTGAGAATAGGGCCCTGGTCTAAAGTAGTGCACTACATAGAGAATAGGGCCCTGGTCTAAAGTAGTGCACTATATAGGGAATAGGGCTCTGGTCTAAAGTAGTGCACTATATAGAGAATAGGGCTCTGGTCTAAAGTAGTGCACTACATAGAGAATAGGGCCCTGGTCTAAAGTAGTGCACGATATAGGGAATAGGGCCCTGGTCTAAAGTAGTGCACTACATAGAGAATAGGGCTCTGGTCTAAAGTAGTGCACTATATAGGGAATAGGGCCCTGGTCGATACTAGTACACTACATAGAGAATAGGGCCCTGGTCTAAAGTAGTGCACTACATAGGGAATAGGGCCCTGGTCTAAAGTAGTGCACTACATAGGGAATAGGGCTCTGGTCTACAGTAGTGCACTACATAGAGAATAGGGCTCTGGTCTACAGTAGTGCACTACATAGAGAATAGGGCCCTGGTCTATAGTAGTGCACTATATAGGGAATAGGGCTCTGGTCTAAAGTAGTACACTACATAGAGAATAGGGCTCTGGTCTAAAGTAGTGCACTATATAGGGAATAGGGCCCTGGTCGATACTAGTACGTTACATAGAGAATAGGGCTCTGGTCTAAAGTAGTGCACTATATAGGGAATAGGGCTCTGGTCTAAAGTAGTGCACTATATAGGGAATAGGGCTCTGGTCTAAAGTAGTGCTTATCCTTTAACTTGGTGAGTATTCCACCACACTTCTGTCTGTTCCCCATTGGTTGGCTGGGAAGCCTGTACACATTCATCTAATACACACACACATTAAGAATGAGACACACACACAGAGAGTGCAGTAACGCAAAAACATCTACTGCCCCGCGTCACTGAACAGGTAAACAAACACCAGAACAGGTAACCAAAACAACAGGGTGAAGAAAAACCAAAGTAGTACATTATATAAGGAGAAGGGTGCAATTTGAGGGTATAACCACAGACTACAGAGTTTGTGTGATTGTCTCTGGTTTAGAGGTGACAGTCTCGTGTGTCGAGATGAAAGGGGAGTCTAGAACTGTGTTCAAATACCCACACTAACATACTGTAGGCTACACACTTAATGAGGATATACTACATACTAATAGTTCATTTTAGTATACTGTATACTAATGAGTATATACTACATACTATTAGTTCATTGTAGTATACTGTATACTACATACTAATAGTTCATTTTAGTATACTGTATACTACACACTTAATGAGGATATACTACATACTATTAGTTCATTTTTGTATACTACATACGTAATGATTATATACTACATACTATTAGTTCATATTAGTATACTGTATACTACATACTATTAGTTCATATTAGTATACTGTATACTACATACTAATAGTTCATTTTAGTATACTGTATACTACATACTTAATGAGTATATACTACATACTATTAGTTCATATTAGTATACTGTATACTACATACTTAATGAGTATATACTACATACTATTAGTTCATTTTTGTATACTACATACGTAATGATTATATACTACATACTATTAGTTCATATTAGTATACTGTATACTACATACTTAATGAGTATATACTAATAGTTCATTTTAGTATACTGTATACTACATACTTAATGAGTATATACCACATACTATTAGTTCATTTTAGTATACTGTATACTACATACTAATGATTATATACTACATACTAATAGTTCATTTTAGTATACTGTATACTACATACGTAATGATTATATTCTACATACTATTAGTTCATATTAGTATACTGTATACTACATACTTAATGAGTATATACTAATAGTTCATTTTAGTATACTGTATACTACATACTTAATGAGTATATACTACATACTATTAGTTCATTTTAGTATACTGTATACTAATGAGTATATACTACATACTATTAGTTCATTGTAGTATACTGTATACTAATGAGTATATACTACATACTATTAGTTCATTGTAGTATACTGTATACTACATACTAATAGTTCATTTTAGTATACTGTATACTACACACTTAATGAGGATATACTACATACTATTAGTTCATATTAGTATACTGTATACTACATACTATTAGTTCATATTAGTATACTGTATACTACATACTAATAGTTCATTTTAGTATACTGTATACTACATACTTAATGAGTATATACTACATACTATTAGTTCATATTAGTATACTGTATACTACATACTTAATGAGTATATACTACATACTATTAGTTCATTTTTGTATACTACATACGTAATGATTATATACTACATACTATTAGTTCATATTAGTATACTGTATACTACATACTTAATGAGTATATACTAATAGTTCATTTTAGTATACTGTATACTACATACTTAATGAGTATATACCACATACTATTAGTTCATTTTAGTATACTGTATACTACATACTAATGATTATATACTACATACTAATAGTTCATTTTAGTATACTGTATACTACATACGTAATGATTATATTCTACATACTATTAGTTCATATTAGTATACTGTATACTACATACTTAATGAGTATATACTAATAGTTCATTTTAGTATACTGTATACTACATACTTAATGAGTATATACCACATACTATTAGTTCATTTTAGTATACTGTATACTACATACTATTAGTTCATTTTAGTATACTGTATACTACATACTTAATGAGTATATATTATTAGTTAATTTTAGTATACTGTATACTACATACTTAATGAGTATATACTATTAGTTCATTTTAGTATATTGTATACTATATACTTAATGAGTATATACTATTAGTTAATTTTAGTGTACTGTATACTACATACTTAATGAGTATATACTACATACTATTAGTTCATTTTAGTATACTGTATACTACATACTATTAGTTCATTTTAGTATACTGTATACTACATACTTAATGAGTATATACTAATAGTTCATTTTAGTATACTGTATACTACATACTTAATGAGTATATACCACATACTATTAGTTCATTTTAGTATACTGTATACTACATACTATTAGTTCATTTTAGTATACTGTATACTACATACTTAATGAGTATATATTATTAGTTAATTTTAGTATACTGTATACTACATACTTAATGAGTATATACTATTAGTTCATTTTAGTATATTGTATACTATATACTTAATGAGTATATACTATTAGTTAATTTTAGTGTACTGTATACTACATACTTAATGAGTATATACTACATACTATTAGTTCATTTTAGTATACTGTATACTACATACTATTAGTTCATTTTAGTATACTGTATACTACATACTTAATGATTATATACTACATACTATTAGTTCATTGTAGTATACTGTATACTACATACTAATGATTATATACTACATACTATTAGTTCATTTTAGTATACTGTAACCGACCAGCTCTTTGCTTTCTCTACCGGAAGTTGATGCTGTTGCTATGCAACCTCTTGCTAGCTAGTTAGCGTAACACATTACTAGTTAGACATTGTTCGACTTTTGGGTGTGTTATTAAATTCAATCTGGACGCTCAGACAGAGGAGTAGGGTTGATTTGAGCTTTCTGGTGCTGCTGGACGCTTAAACAGAGGACTAGGGATGATTTGAGCTTTCTGGTGCTGCTGGACGCTCAGACAGAGGAGTAGGGATGATTTGAGCTTTCTGGTGCTGCTGGACGCTTAAACAGAGGACTAGGGATGATTTGAGCTTTCTGGTGCTGCTGGACGCTCAGACAGAGGAGTAGGGTTGATTTGAGCTTTCTGGTGCTGCTGGACGCTTAAACAGAGGACTAGGGATGATTTGAGCTTTCTGGTGCTGCTGGACGCTCAGACAGAGGAGTAGGGATGATTTGAGCTTTCTGGTGCTGCTGGACGCTTAAACAGAGGACTAGGGATGATTTGAGCTTTCTGGTGCTGCTGGACGCTCAGACAGAGGAGTAGGGATGATTTGAGCTTTCTGGTGCTGCTGGAAACAATTTAATTACGCTTTTCCCCCGATGTTTACTGACACTGGTCATATGCTAAATGACTTAAATGTAAATGTAATGTAATATTCAACGGGTGTTGAGCGGCTCGTAAATTCATTATTCTGCGCTCTGGTCTCTCAGGCGAGATGCTGTGAAATCGGAGTAGAGAGACAGAGAGAATTTACGAAAACACAAGGACTATACCATTTAGCTAAGCTAAGAATGACGGGAATAATCAAGTCAATAAGCGTTGAGTAGTCAGTTAGCCTGTAGTTAATATACTGACACGTTTGATGTATAAGTAGCCAACTACTGGAGCGTTAGGTAGGTAGCTAACATACCGGTACATACAGCTGTAATGATATGCTGTGTGGTTCGTAAGGACAGCGTAGCTAGCAAATTATCAGCCAACATAACGTGTAAGGTAACTTATTTGAAAAGTAATTACTTTCTTACATTGCTCAACATTTTGTTAACATTTGTCATAATTTGTTAAAGCAATGAATTTGTATCCGCTGTCGTTGGACAACATACTTTCCACTATTTTCTTCAAATCTGAAAACTATGTGAAGCCCCGCCCATTTCATGAAGAATTGCATTATGGGCCCAAAGTACGGAAGTACTGTGCTCTGCTTGTAAACTTCATATTTTGGCGAATAGGTACGAGATCCGGGAACTTTTGGCAAACTAAACTAGATCATACTATGACCAATAAGCATACTATATACTCAAATCACGTCACAAATAGTACGGTCAGTGTGGTTAGTATGAGTATTAGAAAACGGACATCCATCTGAAATGAAACCCTATTGGAGGAGATGAGGGGGGGGGGGGGGGGTTACCATCTGAAATGACTCCCTATTAGAGGAGATGAGGGGGGGGGTTACCATCTGAAATGACACCCGATTGGAGGAGATGAGGAGAGTCTAAGATTACCATCTGAAATGACACCCGATTGGAGGAGATTGTAAACATGTATTGTATATATATTGTAAACATGTATTGTTATGTTATTGGAATGTATTTACTGTATTTGCAAAGTCACTGTGAATGTGTCTGGGAAACTGGCTCTGAGAATTTGGCATTCAACTTAAAACCACATAAATGTATTTGATGAATATATTGTACAGTGTTGTCCTGTTAGAGGTTCATGAGAGAGGCTGAATATCAACACAACTACCTCCGTCTATCAGCAGTTTTCTCAGTGAGAGCCTCATGTCTGGAACACATTGACCATTGACAGACATAAGGACTGTTAACCTGTCACTCCTTTACCAATTACTTGAGAGTGTCTGAAGGACATATAAGGAGCTGTTAACCTGTCACTCCTTTACCAATGACTTGAGAGTGTCTGAAGGACATATAAGGAGCTGTTAACCTGTCACCCCTTTACCAATGACTTGAGAGTGTCTGAAGGACATATAAGGAGCTGTGTGACCTGTCACTCCTTTACCAATGACTTGAGAGTGTCTGAAGGACATATAAGGAGCTGTTAACCTGTCACTCCTTTACCAATGACTTGAGAGTGTCTGAAGGACATATAAGGAGCTGTTAACCTGTCACTCCTTTACCAATGACTTGAGAGTGTCTGAAGGACATATAAGGAGCTGTTAACCTGTCACCCCTTTACCAATGACTTGAGAGTGTCTGAAGGACATATAAGGAGCTGTTAACCTGTCACCCCTTTACCAATGACTTGAGAGTGTCTGAAGGACATATAAGGAGCTGTTAACCTGTCACTCCTTTACCAATGACTTGAGAGTGTCTGAAGGACATATAAGGAGCTGTTAACCTGTCACTCCTTTACCAATGACTTGAGAGTGTCTGAAGGACATATAAGGAGCTGTTAACCTGTCACCCCTTTACCAATGACTTGAGAGTGTCTGAAGGACATATAAGGAGCTGTTAACCTGTCACCCCTTTACCAATGACTTGAGAGTGGCTGAAGGACAAATAAGGAGCTGTTCAACCTACGTTGATCTACCTGCCCAGGGACTACAGTTAAACTAGCTAGCTGGCTAAATCTTTCACATTTACAGAAATTATGATTGATGTGAAGTATCTTTGTCAAATACATTTTCAATAAATGACAGGAAAAGGAATGGAATGTATTTGTCTGTGCGTGTCTATCTCTGAATGTGTGTTGGTCTCTGTGTGTGAATGTGTCTTTGATTAGTGTGATTAGTTCAATGTAACTTCACATTATAAATAGTCTATTTTTAACTTCCTATGCTATACATTATAATCAATATTTTTTGGGGGTTTGCAGAATCATTGTCTGTCATTGGTTACCCATCCTATCATGTTACCATAACAACACAGATATGACCGTCTTGCGTCCTTCTGCCGAACCTGGTTGTTGTCATACTGCCCTCTGCTGGTAGCACTGCAAAACATCACTCAATCAAATCCTGATATAAAATAATACAAAATACACTTTTACCAGGTAGAATATGAATTGATGGGCTGAATTCTGGCATTAAGTGCATGAAAACGTTACATGACATAAATGTGAATATGTAATATAAACTTATATGTGTTGAACCAGCCCACTGTGTTGAAATAGGAAGTACATGTATAAGGAAGTGAAGGAAGAAATGGACAATATCGGTAGAAGAAAACTGTTTCTAAGGTTTGTACTGTACCGTTCTTTTACAATTTTATGTAGAAAAGTGGTTCGGAGAAGTTAGGCCATCGCACAGAGAAGTAAGACCCACAGAATTGTTAAATTATTACAATACTGATTTCAACTTCCAATAATGATTATTTTAGGCTTCCTTTCATTGATGCTGATTCATATTGATCAGCCTAGTCAATATGACTCAATGTTATATTATAGTCAACAGGGCTATGAGGTAGGTAGGGTTTGGGCGATTGACTGCACATGATCGTGATTATTATCTTTGCGCTCTTTCACTTCCCGGAGGAAGACGTGTATCACGTAAACTAGTTTCTTTGAAAAATAAAAGTCATTCTCGTCAATTCGGGCAAGTAAAAGTGACGTGCGGGAACGGGTATTGAAAATAAATGAAGGGCTTATGTGAAAAGTTTATGCCGCGATCAAAACAACTGGGAACAACTGGGAGCTCTGAAAAATACGATGTCAGCTCTCGAGAAAGAGGACGGTTCAAATCGATTTTCCCCAGTCAGATTTAGTTTTTTACCGAGATCCCTGTGGTTTTGATTGCGACATTAAGTTGATAAACTCAGAAAGGTGGTGATCTGCTTTGCTCACTTGTTACCACATCCACAAAGTCAGAAAGGTCCGCCTAGCCGACCAATCAGATGAGGGAGTGTGATGACGCATTAGCTTACCCGACCAATCGTATGGCTGCGGGTAACGTTGCAATCTCCAAATGGGAAATCTCGAGTTCAAGTTTTGAGGACCAAATAACGAAATACATTCAGGAACAAGAACTGGCAACGTCACTAAAATTCATACATCAGGAAAATACAAAAGTTTTGGCCAAAAAATTAAGCGTGCGTTTTTTCTTTTTCTCGATAACTAGTATTTAAATGATTAGATCAACTGTTTGTTTTTTACGCACTACAAAGCCTTGACAAGAATGACGCGCTGGGCCAGCTATTTATTGTTTCTGCAGTAAGGATTCACCCTCTTCATAGAATTATTGTGTAACTTATCTGCAGGTAATCGTTGTTTTGAGCTCAAAAAGCACCTCGTAGCTGTATGTAAACCAGGGAGCGAAATTAACGGCTCTTTCACCGATACAATTCGGTTACCGACGTTCACCAAAAAGATCCGTTCAAAAACAACCTGTCGTTATTGAACGACCCATCACTAGTTGAAACAGGAAATATTTGTATAAGGAAGTAGAGGAAGTAACGGACGTTATCGTCGAATAAAAATGTTTCAGATGTTTGTAGCTTTCTTTTACAATGTAATGTAGAAAAGTAGTTTTGAGAAGTTAAGTCATCATAAAGAGAGAGATGATTTAGGGGTTAAGACATCCGCCAAGTTAATACAATATTGATTTAAACGTTCAATAATTATTATTTTAGGCTTATTTACATTGGTATTGATTTATAGTGATTAGCCTAATCAATAAGATCCAATGTAATGTGAGAAAGGCTTACGGTGCTATGAGGTATGGTATTATTGTTGTCGGTGAATGACAGCACATTAAGGTGATTATTATCTGAAAAACTGGCTCACGTTCACTTCCTGAAAGGAGACGTGCATCGGAATTATGTGTAGCCATCATTAAATCAAATAGTCTGTCTCGTCAAGTAAATGTGACGTTCAACAATGTGCATATTAACTATTTATATGTAGGGCTAAATCAAATATTAAGTTAAAACTTTCTGGTGACAGATCAGGAAGGCGGTGGTCCGTTTGGCGAACTGCAGATGCGCTCGATATAACGTCACCGGCTCAACTATGCGCGTTGTGAACCCCGGGTTGAATCATCAGCACGCCTTTTCTCAGAATGAAAACCCCGGTGCGCCGGGCGAGATAAACGGATCGCAACTCAAGTGAACTCAAGCAGAACATGAGTCTCTTCACTAAACCAGGGACGTGCAACTGGCGGCCCGCAACCAATAATAAAAAACATTGTTTTGGAACTCAGTCTGGGTCTCAACTTCCTGTTGACCGTCAGAATAATAGAAAACACACGGTGCATTTTGTAAATGTGGTTGAGCATCAGCAGTCAGTCTATTAGCCCATGTTAGCTACATGTTTTTAGATTGGTAAATTAGTCTTGTCGCTAAACTTGTGGTAAGCATGGTTGAATTACCAACCGGGGTGGGTCCCATTGATCATCAGTTATCATATTAAAAACTGTTTACATTTGCCTCCACCCCATGGCAACATGTCCCCATGCAACATGAGTAGAATTATCTGTAAACCTGAAAATGTTTTCTCCTGACCCATGGGGCTGTACGGATGTGGGTACGCAGACCCACGAGACACTGAGGCCCCTCATGATGTCTTCTGTTTTTTTGTGGCCCCCACCTTATCAATGTTCTCCATCCCTGCACTAAATGATAAGGAGAGGGAACTACCTGAATTTGTCCAATAGAGACTCTCGTTGTTGAAACATTTTGCTCTCCTACCACGTTAATTATCCTAACCTACCATGTTAATTATCCTAACCTACAGTACCACGTTAATTATCTTAACCTACCACGTTAATTATCCTAACCTACAGTACCACGTTAATTATCCTAACCTACAGTACCACGTTAATTATCATAACCTGCCACGTTAATTATCCTAACCTACCATGTTAGTTTTTTATTTTAATTTTATTTTATTTCACCTTTATTTAACCAGGTAGGCTAGTTGAGAACAAGTTCTCATTTGCAACTGCGACCTGGCCAAGATAAAGCTTAGCAGTGTGAACAGACAACACAGAGTTACACATGGAGTAAACAATTAACAAGTCAATAACACAGTACAAAAAAGGTGAGTCTATATACATTGTGTGCAAAAGGCATGAGGAGGTAGGCGAATAATTACAATTTTGCAGATTAGCACTGGAATGATAAATGATCAGATGGTCATGTACAGGTAGAGATACTGGTGTGCAAAAGAGCAGAAAAGTAAATAAATAAAAACAGTGTGGGGATGAGGTAGGTGAAAATGGGTGGGTTATTTACCAATAGACTATGTACAGCTGCAGCGATCATTTAGCTGCACAGATAGCACATGTTTGAAGTTGGTGAGGGAGATAAAAGTCTCCAACTTCAGGGATTTTTGCAATTCGTTCCAGTCACAGGAAGCAGAGTACTGGAACGAAAGGCGGCCAAATGAGGTGTTGGCTTTAGTTATCCTAACCTACCACGTTAATTATCCTAACCTAAAGTACCACATTGATTATCCTAACCTACCACTTTAATTATCCTAACCTACCATGTTAATTATCCTAACCTGCCATGTTAATTATCCTAACCTACAGTACCACTTTAATTATCCTAACCTATAGTACCACGTTAATTATCCTAACCTACCATGTTAATTATCCTAACCTGCCACGTTAATTATCCTAACCTACCATGTTAATTATCCTAACCTACAGTACCAGTTTAATTATGCTAACCTGCCATGTTAATTATCCTAACCTGCCACGTTAATTATCATAACCTACAGTACCACGTTAATTATCCTAACCTACCATGTTAATTATCCTAACCTACCATGTTAATTATCCTAAACTACCACGTTAATTATCCCTAACCTACCACGTTAATTATCCTAACCTACCAAGTTAATTATCCTAACCTGCCATGTTAATTATCCTAACCTACCATGTTAATTATCCTAACCTACCACGTTAATTATCCCAACCTACCACGTTAATTATCCTAACCTGCCATGTTAATTATCCTAACCTACAGTACCACGTTAATTATCCTAACCTACCACTTTAATTATCCTAACCAACCACGTTAATTATCCAAACCTACCACATTAATTATCCTAACCTACCACGTAAATTATTCTAACCTACCACGTTAATTATCCAAACCTACCACATTAGTCATCCTAACCTACCATGTTAATTATCCTATCCTACAGTACCACGTTAATTATCCAAACCTACCACGTTAATTATCCTAACCTACCACGTTAATTATCCTAACCTGCCACATTAGTCATCCTAACCTACCACGTTAATTATCCTAACCTGCCACATTAGTCATCCTAACCTACCGCGTTAATTATCCTAACCTACCACGTTAATTATCCTAACCTACCATGTTAATTATCCTAACCTACCATGTTAATTATCCTAACCTACCACGTTAATTATCCTAACCTACCACGTTAATTATCCTAACCTACCATGTTAATTATCCTAACCTACCACGTTAATTATCCTAACCTACCATGTTAATTATCCTAACCTGCCACGTTAATTATCCTAACCTGCCACATTAGTCATCCTAACCTACCACGTTAAATGTGACCATGCAGGGTGTTGAAAGGTGCAAAAACAAACAACCAGAAACCACCAAGATACACAACAAAATCCAAAAGGTGTCTGCATGGAGAGAGTCTCCTCCAAGAATGGGGAAGTGGTGTATTTGTCCTTGGACACACTGGACCCAGGTGTTTCCCATGTAGCTGATGACTCTCCAAACTCCGCCCACAGGCATCCTAATAAGGAAACGAGAACAAAGAGAGAATACGGCAGACAGAGTGGGAGGGTCGTCACAGTATATCATTAATTCAACTCCAAAAATGGATGTAGCAACTAAGGATTCTAGCTTTAAAGACCCAATGCAGGCATGTCTATATCAATATCAAATTATTTCTGGTTAACAATTAATTAAGTACTTTGCTGTAATTGATGTCCCCCCCAAAATGGGCTGTTGTTATGGAGTCAGGGGATCCAACCAGGTGGACTAGCTGTTGTTATGGAGACAAGGGATCCAACCAGGTAGACTAGCTGTTGTTATGGAGACAGGGGATCCAACCAGGTAGACTAGCTGTTGTTATGGAGTCAGGGGACCCAACCAGGTAGACTAGCTGTTGTTATGGAGTCAGCTAATGGGGATCCAACCAGGTAGACAAGCTGTTGTTATGGAGTCAGCTAATGGGGATCCAACCAGGTAGACTAGCTGTTGTTATGGAGACAGGGGACCCAATCAGGTAGACTAGCTGTTGTTATGGAGTCAGGGGATCCAACCAGGTAGACTAGCTGTTGTTATGGAGACAGGGGATCCAATCAGGTAGACTAGCTGTTGTTATGGAATCAGCTAATGGGGATCCAACCAGGTAGACTAGCTGTTGTTATGGAGTCAGAGGATCCAACCAGGTAGACTAGCTGTTGTTATGGAGTCAGGGGATCCAACCAGGTAGACTAGCTGTTGTTATGGAGACAGGGGATCCAACCAGGTAGACTAGCTGTTGTTATGGAGACAGGGGACCCAATCAGGTAGACTAGCTGTTGTTATGGAATCAGCTAATGGGGATCCAACCAGGTAGACTAGCTGTTGTTATGGAGTCAGGGGATCCAACCAGGTAGACTAGCTGTTGTTATGGAGACAGGGGACCCAATCAGGTAGACTAGCTGTTGTTATGGAATCAGCTAATGGGGATCCAACCAGGTAGACTAGCTGTTGTTATGGAGTCAGGGGATCCAACCAGGTAGACTAGCTGTTGTTATGGAGACAGGGGACCCAATCAGGTAGACTAGCTGTTGTTATGGAATCAGCTAATGGGGATCCAACCAGGTAGACTAGCTGTTGTTATGGGGTCAGTGGATCCAACCAGGTAGACTAGCTGTTGTTATGGAGTCAGGGATTCCAACCAGGTAGACTAGCTGTTGTTATGGGGTCAGTGGATCCAACCAGGTAGACTAGCTGTTGTTATGGAGTCAGCTAATGGGGATCCAAGTCAAATCAAATGAAAAACATATTGGACTGTGTGTGTTTAATAACATATTGGACTGTGTATGTTTAATAACATATTGGACTGTGTGCATTTAATAACATAGTGGACTGTGTGCATTTAATAACATAGTGGACTCTGTGTGTTTAATAACATAGTGGACTGTGTGTTTAATAACATAGTGGACTGTGTGTGTTTAATAACATAGTGGACTGTGTATGTTTAATAACATATTGGACTGTGTATGTTTAATAACATATTGGACTCTGTGTGTTTAATAACATATTGGACTGTGTGTGTTTAATAACATATTGGACTGTGTGTTTAATAACATATTGGACTGTGTATGTTTAATAACATATTGGACTGTGTGTGTTTAATAACATAGTGGACTGTGTGTGTTTAATAACATAATGGACTGTGTATGTTTAATAACATAGTGGACTGTGTGTGTTTAATAACATAGTGGACTGTGTATGTTTAATAACATAGTGGACTGTGTGTTTAATAACATAGTGGACTGTGTGTGTTTAATAACATAGTGGACTGTGTGTGTTTAATAACATAGTGGACTGTGTATGTTTAATAACATAGTGGACTGTGTATGTTTAATAACATAGTGGACTGTGTGTTTAATAACATATTGGACGGTGTGTGTTTAATAACATAGTGGACTGTGTGTGTTTAATAACATATTGGACTGTGTGTTTAATAACATATTGGACTGTGTGTGTTTAATAACACAGTGGACTGTGTGTGTTTAATTGGACTGTGTATGTTTAATAACATAGTGGACTGTGTATGTTTAATAACATAGTGGACTGTGTGTGTTTAATAACACAGTGGACTGTGTGTGTTTAATTGGACTGTGTATGTTTAATAACATATTGGACTGTTTATGTTTAATAACATATTGGACTGTGTGTGTTTAATAACATAGTGGACTGTGTATGTTTAATAACATAGTGGACTGTGTATGTTTAATAACATAGTGGACTGTGTGTTTAATAACATATTGGACGGTGTGTGTTTAATAACATAGTGGACTGTGTGTGTTTAATAACATATTGGACTGTGTATGTTTAATAACATAGTGGACGGTGTGTGTTTAATAACATATTGGACTGTGTATGTTTAATAACATATTGGACTGTTTATGTTTAATAACATATTGGACTGTGTATGTTTAATAACATATTGGACTGTGTGTATTTAATAACATAGTGGACTGTGTGTGTTTAATAACATAGTGGACTGTGTGTGTTTAATAACATAGTGGACTGTGTGTTTAATAACATATTGGACTGTGTGTGTTTGATAACATATTGGACTGTGTATCTTTAATAACATATTGGACTGTGTATGTTTAATAACATATTGGACTGTGTGTGTTTAATAACATAGTGGACTGTGTGTGTTTAATAACATAATGGACTGTGTGTGTTTAATTGGACTGTGTGTGTTTAATAACATATTGGACTGTGTATGTTTAATAACATATTGGACTGTGTGTGTTTAATAACATAGTGGACTGTGTGTTTAATAACATATTGGACTGTGTGTGTTTGATAACATATTGGACTGTGTATCTTTAATAACATATTGGACTGTGTATGTTTAATAACATATTGGACTGTGTGTGTTTAATAACATAGTGGACTGTGTGTGTTTAATAACATAATGGACTGTGTGTGTTTAATAACATAGTGGACTGTTTGTGTTTAATAACATATTGGACTGTGTGTGTTTAATAACATATTGGACTGTTTGTGTTTAATAACATGTTGGACTGTGTATGTTTAATAACATAGTGGACTGTGTGTGTTTAATAACATAGTGGACTGTTTGTGTTTAATAACATAGTGGACTGTGTGTGTTTAATAACATAGTGGACTGTGTGTGTTTAATAACATAGTGGACTGTGTATGTTTAATAACATAGTGGACTGTGTGTGTTTAATAACATATTGGACTGTGTATGTTTAATAACATAGTGGACTGTGTGTGTTTAATAACATATTGGACTGTGTATGTTTAATAACATAGTGGACTGTGTGTGTTTAATAACATATTGGACTGTGTGTTTAATAACATATTGGACTGTGTGTTTAATAACATAGTGGACTGTGTGTGTTTAATAACATGGTGGACTGTGTGTGTTTAATAACATATTGGACTGTGTATCTTTAATAACATAGTGGACTGTGTGTGTTTAATAACATAGTGGACTGTGTGTGTTTAATAACATATTGGACTGTGTATGTTTAATAACATAGTGGACTGTGTGTGTTTAATAACATATTGGACTGTGTATCTTTAATAACATAGTGGACTGTGTGTGTTTAATAACATATTGGACTGTGTGTGTTTAATAACATATTGGACTGTGTGTGTTTAATAACATAGTGGACTGTGTATCTTTAATAACATATTGGACTGTGTATGTTTAATAACATAGTGGACTGTGTGTGTTTAATAACATATTGGACTGTGTATCTTTAATAACATAGTGGACTGTGTGTGTTTAATAACATATTGGACTGTGTGTGTTTAATAACATAGTGGACTGTGTATGTTTAATAACATAGTGGACTGTGTGTGTTTAATAACATAGTGGACTGTGTATGTTTAATAACATAGTGGACTGTGTGTTTAATAACATATTGGACTGTGTGTGTTTAATAACATAGTGGACTGTGTATGTTTAATAACATAGTGGACTGTGTGTTTAATAACATATTGGACTGTGTGTGTTTAATAACATATTGGACTGTGTGTGTTTAATAACATATTGGACTGTGTGTGTTTAATAACATATTGGACTGTGTATGTTTAATAACATATTGGACTGTGTGTGTTTAATAACATAGTGGACTGTGTATGTTTAATAACATAGTGGACTGTGTGTGTTTAATAACATAGTGGACTGTGTGTGTTTAATAACATAGTGGACTGTGTGTGTTTAATAACATATTGGACTGTGTATCTTTAATAACATAGTGGACTGTGTATGTTTAATAACATAGTGGACTGTGTGTGTTTAATAACATAGTGGACTGTGTGTTTAATAACATATTGGACTGTGTGTGTTTAATAACATATTGGACTGTGTATGTTTAATAACATATTGGACTGTGTGTTTAATAACATATTGGACTGTGTGTTTAATAACATAGTGGACTGTGTGTGTTTAATAACATGGTGGACTGTGTGTGTTTAATAACATATTGGACTGTGTATCTTTAATAACATAGTGGACTGTGTGTGTTTAATAACATAGTGGACTGTGTGTGTTTAATAACATATTGGACTGTGTATGTTTAATAACATAGTGGACTGTGTGTGTTTAATAACATATTGGACTGTGTATCTTTAATAACATAGTGGACTGTGTGTGTTTAATAACATATTGGACTGTGTGTGTTTAATAACATATTGGACTGTGTGTGTTTAATAACATAGTGGACTGTGTATCTTTAATAACATATTGGACTGTGTATGTTTAATAACATATTGGACTGTGTATGTTTAATAACATATTGGACTGTGTGTGTTTAATAACATAATGGACTGTGTATCTTTAATAACATATTGGACTGTGTATCTTTAATAACATATTGGACTGTGTGTGTTTAATAACATAGTGGACTGTGTGTGTTTAATAACATAGTGGACTGTGTGTGTTTAATAACATATTGGACTGTGTGTGTTTAATAACATAGTGGACTGTGTGTGTTTAATAACATAGTGGACTGTGTGTGTTTAATAACATAGTGGACTGTGTGTGTTTAATAACATATTGGACTGTGTATCTTTAATAACATAGTGGACTGTGTATGTTTAATAACATAGTGGACTGTGTGTGTTTAATAACATAGTGGACTGTGTGTTTAATAACATATTGGACTGTGTGTGTTTAATAACATATTGGACTGTGTATGTTTAATAACATATTGGACTGTGTGTGTTTAATAACATAGTGGACTGTGTGTGTTTAATAACATATTGGACTGTGTATCTTTAATAACATAGTGGACTGTGTATGTTTAATAACATAGTGGACTGTGTGTGTTTAATAACATAGTGGACTGTGTGTTTAATAACATATTGGACTGTGTGTGTTTAATAACATATTGGACTGTGTATGTTTAATAACATAGTGGACTGTGTGTGTTTAATAACATAGTGGACTGTGTATGTTTAATAACATAGTGGACTGTGTGTGTTTAATAACATAGTGGACTGTGTGTGTTTAATAACATAGTGGACTGTGTATGTTTAATAACATAGTGGACTGTGTATGTTTAATAACATAGTGGACTGTGTGTTTAATAACATATTGGACTGTGTGTGTTTAATAACATATTGGACTGTGTGTGTTTAATAACATAGTGGACTGTGTGTTTAATAACATATTGGACTGTCTATGTTTAATAACATATTGGACTGTGTATGTTTAATAACATAGTGGACTGTGTGTGTTTAATAACATATTGGACTGTGTATGTTTAATAACATATTGGACTGTGTATGTTTAATAACATATTGGACTGTGTGTGTTTAATAACATAGTGGACTGTGTGTTTAATAACATATTGGAACGTGTATCTTTAATAACATATTGGACTGTGTATGTTTAATAACATAGTGGACTGTGTATGTTTAATAACATATTGGACTGTGTGTTTAATAACATATTGGAACGTGTATCTTTAATAACATATTGGACTGTGTATGTTTAATTAACATAGTGGACTGTGTATGTTTAATAACATACTGGACTGTGTGTTTAATAACATAGTGGACTGTGTGTGTTTAATAACATAGTGGACTGTGTATGTTTAATAACATATTGGACTGTGTGTGTTTAATAACATAGTGGACTGTGTGTGTTTAATAACATAGTGGACTGTGTGTGTTTAATAACATAGTGGACTGTGTATGTTTAATAACATAGTGGACTGTGTATGTTTAATAACATAGTGGACTGTGTGTTTAATAACATAGTGGACTGTGTGTGTTTAATAACATAGTGGACTGTGTGTTTAATAACATAGTGGACTGTGTATGTTTAATAACATATTGGACTGTGTATGTTTAATTAACATAGTGGACTGTGTATGTTTAATAACATACTGGACTGTGTGTTTAATAACATAGTGGACTGTGTGTTTAATAACATATTGGACTGTCTATGTTTAATAACATATTGGACTGTGTATGTTTAATAACATAGTGGACTGTGTGTGTTTAATAACATATTGGACTGTGTATGTTTAATAACATAGTGGACTGTGTATGTTTAATAACATATTGGACTGTGTGTTTAATAACACAGTGGACTGTCTATGTTTAATAACATAGTGGACTGTGTGTGTTTAATAACATAGTGGACTGTGTATCTTTAATAACATATTGGACTGTGTATGTTTAATAACATAGTGGACTGTGTATGTTTAATAACATATTGGACTGTGTGTGTTTAATAACATAGTGGACTGTGTGTGTTTAATAACATATTGGACTGTGTATGTTTAATAACATAGTGGACTGTGTGTGTTTAATAACATATTGGACTGTGTATGTTTAATAACATAGTGGACTGTGTGTGTTTAATAACATATTGGACTGTGTATCTTTAATAACATAGTGGACTGTGTGTGTTTAATAACATAGTGGACTGTGTATCTTTAATAACATAGTGGACTGTCTGTGTTTAATAACATAGTGGACTGTTTGTGTTTAATAACATAGTGGACTGTGTGTGTTTAATAACATAGTGGACTGTGTGTGTTTAATAACATATTGGACTGTGTATGTTTAATAACATAGTGGACTGTGTGTGTTTAATAACATATTGGACTGTGTATGTTTAATAACATAGTGGACTGTGTGTGTTTAATAACATATTGGACTGTGTATCTTTAATAACATAGTGGACTGTGTGTGTTTAATAACATAGTGGACTGTGTATGTTTAATAACATAGTGGACTGTTTATGTTTAATAACATAGTGGACTGTGTGTTTAATAACATATTGGACTGTGTGTGTTTAATAACATAGTGGACTGTGTGTGTTTAATAACATAGTGGACTGTGTGTGTTTAATAACATATTGGACTGTGTATGTTTAATAACATATTGGACTGTGTATGTTTAAAAACATATTGGACTGTGTGTGTTTAATAACATAGTGGACTGTGTGTGTTTAATAACATATTGGACTGTGTGTGTTTAAAAACATATTGGACTGTGTATGTTTAATAACATAATGGACTGTGTGTGTTTAATAACATATTGGACTGTGTGTGTTTAAAAACATATTGGACTGTGTATGTTTAATAACATATTGGACTGTGTGTTTAATAACATAGTGGACTGTGTGTGTTTAAAAACATATTGGACTGTGTGTTTAATAACATAGTGGACTGTGTGTTTAATAACATAGTGGACTGTGTGTTTAATAACATAGTGGACTGTGTGTTTAATAACATAGTGGACTGTGTGTGTTTAATAACATAGTGGACTGTGTATGTTTAATAACATATTGGACTGTGTATCTTTAATAACATAGTGGACTGTGTATGTTTAATAACATAGTGGACTGTTTGTGTTTAATAACGTATTGGACTGTGTGTTTAATAACATAGTGGACTGTGTGTTTAATAACATAGTGGACTGTGTGTTTAATAACATAGTGGACTGTGTATGTTTAATAACATAGTGGACTGTGTGTGTTTAATAACATATTGGACTGTGTGTGTTTAATAACATATTGGACTGTGTATCTTTAATAACATAGTGGACTGTGTGTGTTTAATAACATAGTGGACTGTGTGTGTTTAATAACATAGTGGACTGTGTATGTTTAAAAACATATTGGACTGTGTGTTTAATAACATAGTGGACTGTGTGTGTTTAATAACATATTGGACTGTGTGTTTAATAACATATTGGACTGTGTGTTTAATAACATAGTGGACTGTGTATGTTTAATAACATATTGGACTGTGTGTTTAATAACATATTGGACTGTGTGTGTTTAATAACATATGGGACTGTGTGTGTTTAATAACATATTGGACTGTGTGTGTTTAATAACACAGTGGACTGTGTGTGTTTAATAACATATTGGACTGTCTATGTTTAATAACATAGTGGACTGTGTATGTTTAATAACATATGGGACTGTGTGTGTTTAATAACATATTGGACTGTGTATGTTTAATTGGACTGTGTATGTTTAATAACATATTGGACTGTGTGTGTTTAATAACATATGGGACTGTGTATGTTTAATAACATATTGGACTGTGTGTGTTTAATAACATATTGGACTGTGTATGTTTAATTGGACTGTGTATGTTTAATAACATATGGGACTGTGTATGTTTAATAACATATTGGACTGTGTGTGTTTAATAACATATTGGACTGTGTATGTTTAATTGGACTGTGTATGTTTAATAACATATTGGACTGTGTGTGTTTAATAACATAGTGGACTGTGTGTTTAATAACATAGTGGACTGTGTGTGTTTAATAACATATTGGACTGTGTATGTTTAATAACATAGTGGACTGTGTATGTTGGATACAAAATGAAGTCGCTGATTGTACTCTTTGACCACAGATAGTAAATGTGTTGTCATTATTAATGGTTCTTCAACAATGTTCAGAATATTGACTGTTCTGTTTCTTCTTATTGTAGCTGAGTGAGCTTTGACTTACATCTAAAACGAGTCTCTCTGGGGAGAGAGAGGAGGGGACCACTGCCTCTAAAATGAGTCTCTATGGGGAGAGAGAGGAGGGGACCACTGACTCTAAAATGAGTTTCTCTGGGGAGAGAGAGGAGGAGAACACTGCTTCTAAAATGAGTCTCTCTGGGGAGAGAGAGGACGGGACCACTGACTCTAAAATGAGTCTCTATGGGGAGAGAGAGGACGGGACTACTGCCTCTAAAATGACTCTCTTTTGGGAGAGAGAGGACGGGACTACTGCCTCTAAAATGACTCTCTTTTGGGAGAGAGAGGACGGAAACACTGACTCTAAAATGACTCAAGACACCAGTTCTAAGTGGTAAGAGATTAAATGTAAAATATACATTTATCTTAAAGATATAAAACTAAAGGGAAAAGTGTTCCCAAATTATTGGTCTACAGTTGTGGCCAAAAGTTTTGAGAATGACATAAATATTAGTTTTCACAAAGTTTGCTGCCTCAGTGTCTTTAGATATTTTTGTCAGATGTTACTATGGAATACTGAAGTATAATTACAAGCATTTCATAAGTGTCAAAGGCTTTTATTGACAATTACATGAAGTTGATGCAAAGAGTCAATATTTGCAGTGTTGACCCTTCTTTTTCAAGACCTCTGCATTACGCCCTGGCATGCTGTCAATTAACTTCTGGGCCACATCCTGACTGATGGCAGCCCATTCTTGCATAATCAATGCTTGGAGTTTGTCAGAATTTGTGGGTTTTTGTCCACCCACCTGTTGAGGATTGACCAGAAGTTCTCAATGGGATTAAGGTCTGGGGAGTTTCCTGACCATGGACCCAAAATATTGATCTTTCACTTTTGCTTTATGGTAAGGTGCTCCATCATGCTGGAAAAGGCATGGTTCGTCACCAAACTGTTTCTGTTTCTGGAAGTTGTTCTCAGAGAATGTGTTGGTACCATTCTTTATTCATGGCTTCTTTATTCGTGTTCTTAGGCAAAATTGTGAGTGAGCCCACTCCCTTGGCTGAGAAGCAACCCCACACATGAATGGTCTCAGGATGCTTTACTGTTGGCATGACACAGGACTGATGGTAGCGCTCACCTTGTCTTCTCCGGACAAGCTTTTTTCTGGATGTCCCAAACAATCGGAAAGGGGATTCATCAGAGAGAATGACTTTACCCCAGTCCTCAGCAGTCCAATCCCTGTACCTTCTGCAGAATATCAGTCTGTCCCTGATGTTTTTACTGGAGAGAAGTGGCTTCTTTGCTGCCCTTCTTGACACCAGGCCATCCTCCAAAAATCTTCACCTCACTGTGCGTGCAGATGCACTCACACCTGCCTGCTGCCATTCCTGAGCAAAATCTGTACTGGTGGTGCCCCGATCCCGCAGCTGAATCAACTTTAGGAGACGGTCCTGGCGCTTGCTGGAATTTGGGAGCCCTGAAGCCTTCATTCACAACAATTGAACCGCTCTCCTTGAAGCTCTTGATGATCCGATAAATGGTTGATTTAGGTGCGATCTTACTGGCAGCAATATCCTTGCCCGTAAATCCCTTTTTTCGTGCAAAGCAATGATGACGGCACGTGTCTCCTTGCAGGTAACCATGGTTGACAGAGGAAGAACAATGATTCCAAACAGAACCCTCCTTTTGAAGCTTCCAGTCTGTTATTCGAGCTCAATCAGCATGACAGAGTGATCTACAGCCTTATCCTCATCAACACTCGCACCTGTGTTAATGAGAGAATCACTGACATGATGTTAGCTGGTCCTTTTGCGGCAGGGCTGAAATGCAGTGGAAATGTTTTTTGGGGATTCAGCTCATTTGCATGGCAAAGAGGGGCTTTGAAAATCATCTGATCACTCTTCATAACATTCTGGAGTATATGCAAATTGCCAACATACAAACTGAGGCAGCAGACTTTGTGAAAATTAATATTCATTCTCAAAACTTTTGGCCATGACTGTACATCATTCATTTAAAAGGCCAAAAATGGATTTACCAATTGCAGACTGTAGCTTTAAAAGAAACATCAGGACTTCAGAAGTTCCACTCTACAGTTGTTAAAATGAAGTAGATGAGGTGATCTGTCTCCCTGTTTTGTTCAGTGTCCAGAAGCCCAGAGCAGAGTCACCTACAACCAGCCTGCTATCAATGAAGAGTGATCAGCCACCTGCTTTCAGCCAGGAACCATTACCAGATGACAATAAGGAAGTGGAGAGTTTGGACAGTGAGGATGTATTAAAGATCACACACAACCTTCTGGACAGAAGAAGTAAGACTGTGTTTCATACAATATCACAAAGAACGGTACAAAGGCCCTTATAAAACACACACATTAACTGATGAGTCCCAACTCTCATTGTTTTCCTACAGGTCAAACTCTGCTGACAGTCCAACAAGACGTTAAGGCTAAACTGAAACACAAGTATCAACACATATCTGAAGGAATTGGACACCATGGAAACCAAAGTCTGTTCAAAGACATCTACACAGAGCTCTACATCACAGAGGGTGGAGGTGGAGGGCTCAATAATGAACATGAGGTTAGACAGATAGAGATGGCATCCAAGAAACAACCCACACAAGAGACACCAATCAAATGCAACGACATCTTCAAGCCTTTACCTGGACAAGACAAACCAATCAGAACTGTGCTGACAAAAGGAATCGCAGGCATTGGAAAAACAGTCTCTGTGCAGAAGGTCGTCCTTGACTGGGCAGAGGGAAAAGCAAATCAGGACGTTCATTTCATGTTTCCTCTTCCTTTCCGTGATCTTAACCTGAAAAAGGACCAATACAGTCTGATGCAACTTCTTTCCCACTACTTCTCAGAGCTGAAAGAGATTGACAGCATTGAAGATGGTGAAACCAAAACTGTTTTCATTTTTGATGGTCTGGATGAGTATCGACTTCCTCTAGACTTCAAAAACAATGAGACGTGCTGTGATGTCACGAAGCCAACCTCAGTGGACGTGCTGCTGACAAACCTCATCAAGGGGAATTTGCTTCCCTCTGCTCTCCTCTGGATAACCTCACGGCCTGCAGCAGCCAATCAGATCCCTCCTGAGTGTGTTGACCAGGTGACAGAGGTACGAGGGTTCAATGATGCACAGAAGGAGGAGTATTTCAGGAAGAATGTCACAGATCAGAATCTGGCCAATGAAATCATCAAGCACATGAAGACATCAAGGAGCCTCCACATCATGTGCCACATGCCAGTCTTCTGTTGGATATCAGCCACTGTCCTTGAGATGATACTGAAAGAGGCAGAGAAGGATGAAGTCCCCAAAAATCTGACCCAGATGTACTCACACTTCATGCTCATCCAAATCATTGTGAAGAACAGGAAGTACAACAAAACCACAGAGACAAACCCAAAGGAACTGTCTCAGTCAGACAAAGAGATGATCCTGAAACTGGCCAAGCTGGCTTTCCAACAGCTGCAGAAGGGCAACCTGATCTTCTATGAGGAGGACCTGAGAGAGTGTGGCCTTGATGTCACAGAGGCATCAGAGTACTCAGCATTGTGTACAGAGATCTTTAAAGAAGAATCTGGGCTGTACCAAGACAAGGTCTACAGCTTTGTGCATCTTAGCATTCAGGAGTTTCTAGCAGCAGTGCATGCTTTAGAATCATGTCTGGACAAGAAAGAAAATGTTTTCTTCCCCACTAGTGATGATGAAGAGGAGAAGGATATTGAAGATGATGAAGAGAAGGGGTCAATCCAGTTGTCTGACTTACACAGGAGAGCAGTGGACCAGGCCTTGAAGAGTGAGAATGGACACCTGGACCTGTTCCTCCGCTTCCTCCTGGGTCTCTCACTGGCGTCCAATCAGAATCTGTTACGAGGCCTTCTGACACAGACAGGAAGTACAACACAGACCAATGAGAGAACAGTCAGGTACCTTTCAGACAAGATCAACCAGGAATCCTCACCAGAAAGGATCATCAACTTGTTCCACTGTCTGAATGAACTTGGTTCCAACTCTCTAGTTGAAGACATGCAGACCTCCCTGCATTCAGGAACTCTTTCAGAAACAAGACTAAAACCTGACCAATGTTCAGCCCTGGCCTACCTGTTACTGATGTCAGAGGAGGTGCTGGAGGAGTTTGACCTGAAGACATGCAACACATCAGAGAAAGGTTATCAGAGGTTGCTGCCGGTGGTGAGAACCTGCAAGAGAGCACTGTAAGTTATGTTATTGAGTTGATGTTTACAGTGTCATTATAATGAAGGATTTGTATATCTAACAGATCATCTCCTCTCTCCAGACTGGATCGCTGTAAACTCACATATAAATCCTGTGAGACTCTGACCTCAGCTCTGCAGACACCAAACTCCCCCGTAAGAGAACTGGACCTCAGCTACAATGACCTGGGAGACAGAGGAGTGGAGCTGCTCTGTGTTGGACTAACCAGTCCCCTCTGCAACATACAGACACTAGTGTGAGTTAAATATCTTCAGTATCTACTGTGTGTTTATATAGTTTGTAGTTAGTTAGTATGTGTATGTTTAACATTATTTGAATATCTTGGGAAATATGCAGAAACATACGTACAATGTGATAAATATATCAAACTAAGGTTGAATATCTTGAGTGAGATAGTATGTTTTTAGCATTGGTGAATCATGTGTCCTTTTGTTATTGTCTTATCTTGTTTTAATGGTACACGCCCCCCCACTCAACTCAAACCGTGACGCACAGAATGCAAAAATATTCTTAGAAATATTTAACCTCCACACATTAACAAGTCCAATAGCTCAAATGAAAGATAAACACCTTGTTCATCTACCCAGCGAGTCAGATTTCTAAAATGTTTTACGGTGAAAACATGTCAAACCACCACAGACCCACAGACGATATCCAGCCATTTTGTCAAGCAAAAGACACAATCACAAACGCAGGATTAAAAGAAAAATAATTCACTAACCTTTTGAAAATCTTCATCAGATGACAATAATAGGACATGTTACACAGTACATTTGTTTTTGTTTCAATAATATGCAATTTATATCCATAAATCTCCGTTTACATTGAGCCATGTTCAAAAAATGCTACAGAAATGTACGGAGAAATTATAGAAAGCTCCGACAGATAACGCCAGATAACAGCAATACACATCATAAACTTTGACTAAATATACATGTTCTACATATAGTTAGAAAGATACACTGCTTCTTAATGCAACCGCTGTGTTACATTTATTTTTAACGTTACAGAATTCGTTCACTATGCAATAATCTGAGGCGGCGCTCAGACATAAGCAATATTTCTCTGCTATGTTGGAGTCAACAGAAATACAAAATTACAACATAAATATTCCCTTACCTTTGATGGTCTTCGATCAGAATGTAGTGGAAGGAGTCATACTTACCCAATACATCGTTTTGTTTCAGTTCGTGTGTCTTTGTATTAGCATATGCTAACAGCTTCAGGTGAAATGCACCAAAAATGACTTCTGGTCCCGAACGGTTGCGCATCAAAACTTCAAAATTACATATTATATGTCGACTAAACTGGTCAAACTAAGTGCAGAATCAAGCTTTAGGATGTTATTAACGTACAAAACAATTGGCGATTCAAACAAAATAACGCAACTCTCCTCAGACGATGTGGAAAAAAGAGTGCCGTGTCTTCAAATGCGCCCTGACGCGCAGCTAAATTCTCGTGACACTTCAGTATTTTGCCCGCCAACCGGTCAAAGCTCGAATGATTTTCTTCATTACGCGCCCCATTGAAAGAACACAGCAAGCTGAAGACACAGAAACCGATCCCAGATCCATAGCTGGTTGGGAAGGGTGGGGGCGATGATGTCAAAGTTGGGGTAACTTTCCTGATGAGAGAGAGAGTTTGGGAGAATGGCTGCCCTGTGAGTTCTGCTTTACATACCTTAAGGGAACTTTTTGACAATCACCGTATGGTTAGTGAGAAAGTCCATATTGGAAATGTACAGTCCCTTACTAGACGTCCGAAAACATTTTTAAAATTCGGGGACGGCGTCGGGCCGAGCGGCAGGGCCAGACCTACCGGGAAGTCATCAAATGAACTTTGTCGGACATTCGGTTTTCGTTTTATAAAATAATCAAATTTTGGTCCATTTTTCCGCTATGCCGGAAGATCCCACAAGAGGGCATAAGCAATCATATTGCTATTGGACAAAACATCCTGAATCACGACGGGCCATATCTCGAAAACTGAAAATATTTCGAAGCCGAAACTTGGTGAGCATAGGTTTGGCATAATGGGCAGATGGCCCCGAACAAGATGGCGTCTAGGCCTCAACGGTTTTTGAGTTATGGCCATATTTCTGGGATTAAAGGTCCAAAATGAAAATAGAGAAATGATTTTTTCACTTCACGTCAAAGTCAAGGAGCCTCCGGTGTCAATAAAAAAAAAATCTGCCATTTATCTATCGTCATTTAAGAGAAATCGTACGATGACCAGTTTGTGATGTTCAGATATAGGTGTTTTTTTTTCAACGGTTACAGATCCAGTTGCAGGGTGTTCATACGAATATTTTTAAAGTGTGCTGCGGAGCTCTGCGACATTTCTGTGATTTTCTATGATTTTCTGAAATAACACACACTCACTAAACCCTCCGTAAATAACTCAGTTCTTAACGTAAAGACTTAAAACTCAGGATTCTGTAAAGGCATACCCCAATGAGGATATGAGTTTATTTATGAGTTTATTTCCTGTGCCAACAGGAAGTGCCTTAAATGGTGTCATAGTGGCTGTATCCAAGGGTTAAAAAGGTCAGATCTTTTCAAAACTTCATATGTGATTAAGCAACCCTCCTGATCTGTAAAATCACTCATTTCTCCCAACAGATGTCAAAGAAAAGCTCTCACACACACACACAGCAAGGATGGAGTGACAAAGCGTGGTGTTTAAAGACACAGAGAGCAGGCAATGGCATAAACATAATCCCAAGGCCGTGCCGAGTTCAACGAGATATCCCGCTTGACCGTAGCTCGCTCGGTCTAAGCGCAGCGACCATGAGAAAAATAGGCCCACAATGAAGCCTGCACCACAATGTTATTTGATTTTGGGTGACAGCGGCGGAACCGTTAGGTTTAGAAGGACAATTCAAACACAGGACTGTTCCTAAGGTCCTCCCAATCTGTGCAAGCCTAACCTTGACCGTGTGACATTAACCCTTCACAGTTAAAAGAAGGTGTTTACATAAAAACAGTGTGCATTGACTTCTCTCCCCATAGGAATACATTGCCTGCTCCCCTAAATACAACCTGGAGTCTATATGGGTTATGAATGCTGTATGAACCTGTCTTCTATGACATTCCATCAGACCACTATGAGGTCTACCTGTGTCGATTCTAAGCTTCCTGGAGCAACCGGAAGTGGTTAAATTGACCCAAAAGGTATTTGGATGTACATCACCTCCAAAGGTGAAAATGACTCTGCATTATTCAACCCTGTGTAGATCAGTCAATTCTCAACTTAAAGACTTAAAACTCAGGATTCTGTAGGTTTCTATGTCAATCAAGACATGTGTGTATTTATAGCTTCCTGTGCCAACCGGAAGTGCCATAATTGGTGTCTCAGGGGCTGTTTGGAAGGGTTAAAAAAATCAGATCTGTCCAAAACTTCATATGTGTGATTAGTCAACCCCCATGAACTGTAAATCAGTCATTTTTCCCATAAAAATTCAAAGGAAAACTAAATCACACAGATGCACAACTTGGATGGAGGGACGTATTATTGGGGTGCGTAGAGACTGACAGTGCCTCCAATAGTTAGCTTTGAATGATATCAAATTGACTGATGGACGGTGACTTGCAGGTGACTCTTGTCCATTTGCAATATGTTTAAGCGGTGAGGTACCATCACCAAAAGCGACATTCTGAAATCAACCCTAACGAACGATGGAGAGGTACCAGAATCACTGCCCAGCCATCCCGAGGTCATCGGGCCAGTCAATTTGGCATCCCTGCACGATTTTTATAGCATGACAAATTGGTGATGGTGACTGCCCAGTTAACCATATGGCAAATGCACAGTGACTTTGCAAGAGTGAGAAACATCACCAAATGGAAATTCTGGAATCAACCCTAACGAGCGATGGAGAGGTACCAGAATCACTGCCAAGCCATCCCGACTTCATCGGGCCAGTCAATTTGGCATTCCTGCACAAATTTTCAGTGACTTTGCAAAAGTGAGAAAACATTTGCAATATGTTTTAACAGTGAGGTACCATCACCAAAAGTGACATTCTGAAATCAACCCAAACGAGCGATGGAGAGGTACCAGAATCACTGCCCAGCCATCCCGAGTTCATCGGGCCAGTCAATTTGGCATTCCTGCATGATTTTTATAGCATGACAAATTGGTGATGGTGAATGCCCAGTTAACCATATGGCAAATGCACAGTGACTTTGCAAAAGTGAGACAACATTTGCAATATGTTTTAACAGTGAGGTACCATCACCAAAAGTGACATTCTGAAATCAACCCAAACGAGCGATGGAGAGGTACCAGAATCACTGCCCAGCCATCCCGAGTTCATCGGTTCAGTCAATTTGGCATTCCTGCATGATTTTTATAGCATGACAAATTGGTGATGGTGAATGCCCAGTTAACCATATGGCAAATGCACAGCGACTTTGAAAGAGTGAGAAACATCACCAAATGGACATTCTGGAATCAACCCTAACGAGCGATGGAGAGGTACCAGAATCACTGCCAAACCATCCCGAGTTCATCGGGCCAGTCAATTTGGCATTCCTGCACGAATTTTCAGTGACTTTGCAAAAGTGAGAAAACATTTGCAATATGTTTTAACAGTGAGGTACCATCACCAAAAGTGACATTCTGAAATCAACCCAAACGAGCGATGGAGAGGTACCAGAATCACTGCCCAGCCATCCCGAGTTCATCTGGCCAGTCAATTTGGCATTCCTGCACAAATTTTCAGTGACTTTGCAAAAGTGAGAAAACATTTGCAATATGTTTTAACAGTGAGGTACCATCACCAAAAGTGACATTCTGAAATCAACCCAAACGAGCGATGGAGAGGTACCAGAATCACTGCCCAGCCATCCCGAGTTCATCGGGCCAGTCAATTTGGCATTCCTGCATGATTTTTATAGCATGACAAATTGGTGATGGTGAATGCCCAGTTAACCATATGGCAAATGCACAGTGACTTTGCAAAAGTGAGACAACATTTGCAATATGTTTTAACAGTGAGGTACCATCACCAAAAGTGACATTCTGAAATCAACCCAAACGAGCGATGGAGAGGTACCAGAATCACTGCCCAGCCATCCCGAGTTCATCGGTTCAGTCAATTTGGCATTCCTGCATGATTTTTATAGCATGACAAATTGGTGATGGTGAATGCCCAGTTAACCATATGGCAAATGCACAGCGACTTTGAAAGAGTGAGAAACATCACCAAATGGACATTCTGGAATCAACCCTAACGAGCGATGGAGAGGTACCAGAATCACTGCCAAACCATCCCGAGTTCATCAGGCCAGTCAATTTGGCATTCCTGCACGAATTTTCAGTGACTTTGCAAAAGTGAGAAAACATTTGCAATATGTTTTAACAGTGAGGTACCATCAGCAAAAGTGACATTCTGAAATCAACCCAAACGAGCGATGGAGAGGTACCAGAATCACTGCCCAGCCATCCCGAGTTCATCTGGCCAGTCAATTTGGCATTCCTGCATGATTTTTATAGCATGACAAATTGGTGATGGTGACTGCCCAGTTAACCATATGGCAAATGCACAGTGACTTTGCAAAAGTGAGAAAACATAAACAAATGGACATTCTGGAATCAACCCTAACAAGCGATGGAGATGTACCAGAATCACTGCCAAGCCATCCCGAGTTCATCGGGCCAGTCAATTTGTCATTCCTGCACGAATTTTCAGTGACTTTGCAAAAGTGAGAAAACATTTGCAATATGTTTTAACAGTGAGGTACCATCACCAAAAGTGACATTCTGGAATCAACCCTAACGAGCGATGGAGATGTACCAGAATCACTGCCAAGCCATCCCGAGTTCATCGGGCCAGTCAATTTGTCATTCCTGCACGAATTTTCAGTGACTTTGCAAAAGTGAGAAAACATTTGCAATATGTTTTAACAGTGAGGTACCATCACCAAAAGTGACATTCTGAAATCAACCCAAACGAGCGATGGAGAGGTACCAGAATCACTGCCAAACCATCCCGAGTTCATCTGGCCAGTCAATTTGGCATTCCTGCATGATTTTTATAGCATGACAAATTGGTTGATGGTGAATGCCCAGTTAACCATATGGCAAATGCACAGCGACTTTGAAAGAGTGAGAAACATCACCAAATGGACATTCTGGAATCAACCCTAACGAGCGATGGAGAGGTACCAGAATCACTGCCAAACCATCCCGAGTTCATCAGGCCAGTCAATTTGGCATTCCTGCACGAATTTTCAGTGACTTTGCAAAAGTGAGAAAACATTTGCAAGATGTTTTAACAGTGAGGTACCATCACCAAAAGTGACATTCTGAAATCAACCCAAACGAGCGATGGAGAGGTACCAGAATCACTGCCCAGCCATCCCGAGTTCATCTGGCCAGTCAATTTGGCATTCCTGCACGATTTTTATAGCATGACAAATTGGTGATGGTGAATGCCCAGTTAACCATATTGCAAATGCACAGTGACTTTGCAAAAGTGAGAAAACATAAACAAATGGACATGATGAAATCAACACCACGAGTGATTGAAAGGAACAACAATCACTGCCCGGCCATCCCGAGTTCATCAGGCCAGTCAATTTTGCATTTCTGAAGGATTTTTGAGCATGTCAAATTTCTTATGACATTTGGCCCCCACAAAACATTTGCCTTATGCACAAGTAAAAAAAAAAAACATTATGATAATAAAATATGACTAAAGTATGTTGATACAGTTCTTATACGTGTGTAATTGACACAAAATTCGAAAATTTTTCGAAAAACGGTCCAGAAAGCACTTTTTTAGGGGTGTGTGAAGTTTTTTATGAAATTTTGCAATTATTGACTTTTGACTTCTGACTTCCTATGAAATCATATTGCAGATGGACAAAACACATGCAATAATGCGCAAGTAAAAAAAATAAAAAAATAATGATAATAAAATTGGACAAAAGTATATTCATACAGTTCTTACACATGTGTAATTGACAAAAAAAGCGAAAGAATTTCGAAAAACGGTCCAGAAAGCACTTTTTTAAGGGGTGATAAGTTTTTGACAAAAAATCAATTTTTTCAAATTTTGGCTTTTGGATGTTGACTTGGAGTCCAATATCAATATGAAAAACCACGGTGGAGCGCACACGCCACCTGTTGGATTTTTGAAGTGTTACAACTGGCAATAGCCATATGGCATTTGAAGTACACTTTGCATGAATCAACGCCGATTTGGGTGGTATTGACCAATGTGTACATGGTTTGTACTATGCCAATAATTTGCCATTCATTTTTGTCCAATACGGGGGTGAATTCCCTTACATACAGACATAATTCGAACGGTTTTAGAAGCTTTAGAGTGTTTTCTATTCAATAATAAGTATTATATGCATATATTAGCAATTTTGGACAGATTTGTTTTCTGTTTACTATGGGCACGCAATTCCTCCAAAGGGGGCAGTATTGTGCCTAGCTTTAACAGGTTTTTAATGTATCTCATTATTCTTAAAGCATTGCATATTTAACAGTGTATCGACATTAGTGGTCAACCGATTATGATTTTTACGCCGATACCAAAAAAAGCCGAAACCGATTAATTGGACGATTTTCTATTTTTTTTAAATATATTTGTAATAATGACAATTATCACAAATTAGACACCTTGCTTTCCATTTACATTTACATTTAAGTCATTTGGCAGACGCTCCTATCCAGAGCGACTTACAAATTGGGTGCCAATTCAATGTCATTGTGCCACACTGGTGCTCTGCTTTTCTCTGCTATCTGTCAAATTAATATAATCGTACACACACACACACACACACACACACACACACACACACACACACACACACACACACACACACACACACACACACACACACACACACACACACACACACACACACACACACACACACACACACACACACACACACACACACACACACACACAGCTCTCTGAAGTGACAGGGATACTGAAGAGTCTGCTTAGGAGACACAAATACTCTCAACTGTTTGAATAATAAAACTAGAGTTACCTGTGATGAATGTTGAAAACAACTGTAATTTCTATATGCAGGAAATCCTATTTTAATAATGGACATGGTATGTATTGACTACCAAAGTGTGAGTCATAAATCCCATGACACCTTCCAGCAAAATCTGAAAAGCGTTTCTTTCATTCATATATTCCATAGGATATTTTTAGATTCACTTCAAATCAGGTTTGTGTTTCGTGTAGGCTCACACCACCTTGCCAATTTAATAACTGTGTAGATATCCATAGGTAACTCTGATCAATATTGGCTAAATATTAACAAAGATTTTTTTTTTAAATTGTAGAGTGGATTTCTGAAAATATGTTGACAAACGTTACCTTATCCTAGCGAGATTTACACGACCATGAAAACTCCGAGGCGTTTTAAGCACAAAACACAGACCGTATTTGAAGTAGATCAAGACATTCTCTATGGAAGACATGAACGGTAAAATAATGAAGGAACCCCTTTCGAGTTCAGCCGCAAAGGAATTATGACGCGTTGACTATTTCTCTCTACCATTTGTATTTCATATACCTCTGACTATTGGATGTTCTTGTAGGCACTTTAGTATCGCCAGCCTGAGGAGTTGATAGGCTTGAAGTCATAAACAGCGTCAAGCATTGCTAAGAGCTGATGGGAAATGGAGTAAAGGGCTGTTTGAATGAATGCTTACGAGCCTGCTGCTGCCTACCAACGCTCAGTCAGACTGCTCTATCAAATATCAAATCATAGACTTAATTATAATATAATAAACACAGAAATACGAGCCTTTGGTCATTTAATATGGTCAAATCCGGAAACTATCATTTCTGAAAAACAAAACGTTTATTCTTTCAGTGATATCCCGAACCGTTCCGCAGTTTATCGAACGGGTAACATCCCTAAGTCTAAATATTGCTGTTACATTGCACAACCTTCAAAGTTATGTCATGATTATGTAAAACTTGGGCAAATTAATTCCGGTCTTTGTTAGGAAGAAATGGTCTTCACACAGTTCGCAACGAGCCAGGCGGCCCAAACTGCTGCATACACCCTGACGAAAGAGAAATGACTCAATTTCCCTTGTTAATATTGCCCGCTAACATGAATTTCTTTCAACTAAATATGCAGGTTTAAAAAATATATATATTTCTGTGTATTGATTAAGAATGGCATTGATGTTTATGGTTAGGTACATTTGTGCAACGATTGTGCTTTTTTCGGCAATGCTCTTTTGTTAAATCATCAGCCGTTTGGCGAAGTAGGCTGTGATTCGATGATAAATTAACAGCACCGCATTGATTATATGCAACGCCTAACCTAGTAATATCATCAACCATGTGTAGTTAACTAGTGATCATGTGAAGATAGATTGTTTTTTATAAGGTAAGTTTAATGCTAGCTAGCAACTTACCTTGGCTCCTTGCAGCAACAAAGTCCTTTTGATGCTGCACTTGCGTAACAGGTGGTCAGCCTGCCACGCAGTCTCCTCATGGATTGCAATTTAATCGGCCATAATCGGCATCCAAAAATGCTGATTACCGATTATGAAAACTTGAAATCGGCCCTAATTAATCGGCCGACCTCTAATCGACATATCTCCTCTCTCCAGACTGGTTGACTGTAAAATCACACATGAATCCTGTGAGATTCTGACCTCAGCTCTGCAGACACCTCAGCTCTACAACTCCCCCCTGAGAGAACTGGACCTCAGCTACAATGACCTGGGAGACAGAGGAGTGGAGCTGCTCTGTGTTGGACTAACCAGTCCACTCTGCAACATACAGACACTAGTGTGAGTTCAATATCTCAAATCAACTCAAATGTATTTGTCACAAACACATGGTTAGCAGATGTTAATGCGAGTGTAGCGAAATGCTTGTGCTTCTAGTTCCGACAATGCAGTAATAACCAATGAGTAATCTAATCTAACAATTCCAAAGCAACTACCATATACACACAAGTGTAAAGGGATAAAGAATATGTACATAAAGATATATGAATGAGTGATAGTACAGAACGGCATAGGCAAGATGCAGTAGATGGTATTGAGTACAGCATATACATATGAGATGAGTAATGTAGGGCATGTAAACAAAGTGGCATAGTTTAAAGGGGCTAGTGATACATGTATTACATAAAGATGCAGTAGATGGTATCGAGTACAGTTTATACATATGCAATGAGTAATGCAGGGTATGTAAGCATTATATTAAGTAGCATTGTTTAAAGTGGCTAGGGATATATTTTACATAAATTTCCATCAATTCCCATTATTAAAGTGGCTGGAGTTGAGTCAGTGTGTTGGCAGCAGCCACTCAATGTTAGTGGTGGCTGTTTAACAGTCTGATGGCCTTGAGATAGAAGCTGTTTTTCAGTCTCTCGGTCCCAGCTTTGATGCACCTGTACTGACCTCGCCTTCTGGATGATAGCGGGGTGAACAGGCAGTGGCTCGGGTGGTAGATGTCCTTGATGATCTTAATGGCCTTCCTGTGACATCGGGTTGTGTAGGTGTCCTGGAGGGCAGGTAGTTTGCCCCCGGTGATGCGTTGTGCAGACCTCACTACCCTCTGGAGAGCCTTACGGTTGTGGGCGGAGCAGTTGCCGTACCAGGCGGTGATACAGCCCGACAGGATGCTCTCGAATGTGCATCTGTAGAAGTTTGTGAGTGCTTTTGGTGACAAGCCGAATTTCTTCAGCCTCCTGAGGTTGAAGAGGCGCTGCTGCGCCTTCTTCACGATGCTGTCTGTGTGAGTGGACCAATTCAGTTTGTCCGTGATGTGTACGCCGAGGAACTTAACTTTACTACCCTCTCCACTACTGTTCCATCGATGTGGATAGGGGGGTGCTGCATCTGCTGTTTCCTGAAGTCCACAATCATCTCCATTGTTTTGTTGACGTTGAGTTTGAGGTTATTGTGGAGATGTTGTTGCCTACCCTCAACACCTGGGATCGGCCCGTCAGGAAGTCCAGTACCCAGTTGCACAGGGCGGGGTCGAGACCCAGGGTCTCGAGCTTGATGACGAGCTTGGAGGGTACTATGGTGTTAAATGCCGAGCTGTAGTCGATGAACAGCATTCTCACATAGGTATTCCTCTTGTTCAGATGGGTTAGGGCAGTGTGCAGTGTGTTTGAGATTGCATCGTCTGTGGACCTATTTGGGCGGTAAGCAAATTGGAGTGGGTCTAGGGTGTCAGGTAGGGTGGAGGTGATATGGTCCTTGACTAGTCTCTCAAAGCACTTCATGATGACGGAAGTGAGTGCTACGGGCGGTAGTCGTTTAGCTCAGTTACCTTAGCTTTCTTGGGAACAGGGAGAATGGTGGCCCTCTTGAAGCATGTGGGAACAGCAGACTGGGATTGATTGAATATATCCGTAATCTTCAGTATCCACTGTGTGTTTATATATTTTGTAGTAAGTATGTTTTTAACATTGTTTAATCATTTCCTTCTGTTATTGTCTTAATGAATAACATTATTCTTAAATCTTTGCATATTTAACAGTGTATCAACATATCTCCTCTCTCCAGACTGGTTGACTGTAAAATCACATATGAATCCTGTGAGACTCTGGCCTCAGCTCTGCAGACACCAAACTCTCCCCTGAGAGAACTGGACCTCAGCTACAATGACCTGGGAGACAGAGGAGTGGAGCTGCTCTGTGTTGGACTAACCAGTCCACTCTGCAACATACAGACACTAGTGTGAGTTACATATCTTCTGTATCCACTGTCTTTATAGTGTTTATATATTTTGTATGTAGCTTGTATGTTTTAGGTTTTTAACATTATTTTAACATCTTGGTAAATATGCAGAAACATTCATCAAATGTGATAAATATATCAAACTAAGGTTAAATATCTTGTGTGAGTTAGTATGTGTTTTTAGAGAAAAAAATGTTTTACTATTGGAACCAAGACTTACAAATAACTGAAATGGGCACAAGATGGAGGGAATGTTGGAACATAACTAATGAAATTAAAGTGAGCAAAAATTTACGGTTAATCCAGTATAAAGTAATGTATAGAATTTGTTACACAAGACAAAATGAACAAATTCTACAGCAGAATGACAGAGTCATGTCTTAAGTGTAAAACTAACAATGAGTCAATAATTCATGCTTTCTGGGGATGCTATAATTCCTAAAGTTATGGGAGGAGATAGAAGTTGTCTGTCAGAAGTATTACAATGTAAACATACTTTTAATCCATCTGTCTGCATATTTCAAGACATGGCATAAGGGGGTGTAGAGAGAGACCCAATGAGCTGGTGGATTCTCTTCTCATCACTCTTCGTGTAAAAACTAAAAATATATGAATAAATAAAGTATGTTTTTAACATTGTCTAATCATGTCCTTCTGTTATACATTTACATTTACATTACATTTAAGTCATTTGGCAGACGCTCTTATCCAGAGCGACTTACAAATTGGCGAATTCACCTTATGACATCCAGTGGAACAGCCACTTTACAATAGTGCATCTAAATCATTTAAGGGGGGGGGTGAGAAGGATTACTTTATCCTATCCTAGGTATTCCTTAAAGAGGTGGGGTTTCAGGTGTCTCCGGAAGGTGGTGATTGACTCCGCTGTCCTGGCGTCGTGAGGGAGTTTGTTCCACCATTGTTATTGTCTTAATGCATCTCATTATTGTTAAATCTTTGCATATTTAACAGTGAATCAACATATCTCCTCTCTCCAGACTGGCTGAATGTTACCTCACATATGAATCCTGTGAGACTCTGGCCTCAGCTCTGCAGACACCAAACTCTCCCCTGAGAGAACTGGACCTCAGCTACAATGACCTGGGAGACAGAGGAGTGGAGCTGCTCTGTGTTGGACTAACCAGTCCACTCTGCAACATACAGACACTAGTGTGAGTTAACTGTCTTCAGTATGAATTACTATGTGGATGTTTTAAACATGTGTTAATCATGTGATCTACTCCCCTCTAGTCTTGGTCAGTGTGGTCTGACAGAGGGTTGCTGTTCAGATCTGGCCTCAGTCCTGAGTTTACCCAACTCACAACTGAATCAACTGGAGCTGAGAGACAATGACCTGCAGGACTCAGGAGTTACACTGCTGTCTGCTGGACTGGAGGATCCAGACTGTAAACTACACACACTGGGGTAAGTACAGCTGTTTCAGTCAGGTCGGTACTGAGCTGAGTTACACTGCTCTCTGCTGGACTGGAGGATCCAGACTGTAAACTACACACACTGGGGTAAGTACAGCTGTTTCAGTCAGGTCGGTGTCATGGACAAATGTATGGGTGTCCTACTAGATGATTGACACCAGTACATCAACCTAGACAGCTGTTGTGTCTCTCTGTAGGCTGTCTGGCTGTCTGGTCACAGAGGAGGGCTGTGCTGCTCTGTCTTCAGCTCTGAGGTCAAACCCCTCCCACCTGAATGAGCTGGACCTGAGCTACAATCACCCAGGAGACTCTGCAGGGGGACTGCTTTCAGCTGCTCTGGTGGATCCCACATATAAACTGATGAAGCTGAAGTAAGTCAGAGTAGATGTCCTAATAGTGTGAGCAGCGGTTGTGTCATATATAGTGTAGTAGGGTCAGTAACATGAGGACATGATGGTAGAATTAAGGGGACGTTTACCCAGCAGGCTTAGCACTCCAACACAGCATACATCATCACCACATGAATACTCTTCTTCTGGATCTCTGATATCCTGTTGGAATTGTACTCCGTTCTGTATGCAGTAGGTAGGATAGAATACCTGTATGTCTCTAGTAATGAATTGTACTCTGTTCTGTATGCATTAGGTAGGATAGAATACCTGTATGTCTCTAGTAATGAATTGTACTCTGTTCTGTATGCAGTAGGTAGGATAGAATACCTGTATGTCTCTAGTAATGAATTGTACTCCGTTCTGTATGCAGTAGGTAGGATAGTAATGAACTGGGATAGTGCACCAGAACACAACAATATGGTTTAAATGTTGACTGCTTCATTAGGTCTTTGTCAGTCAATAACCTGTTTCTCCTACAGTGTGGATCATGGTGGAGAGTGCAGGCTGAAATCAGGGCCGAGGAAATGTAAGTCTCTTCAATCCTAATTAACTGTATACTCAGAACTATAGTAACATAGTCTGCTCATTCCAGTCACCCTTTGCTGGGACAACCACAAGCTTCACCTTCAAGCCTTGGTAGACTCTGGAGCCGCAGGTAACTTCATGGATGGTGTCTGGGCGAAGGAGAATGGCATTCCCTCTGAACCTCTAAGTGACCCCATGAGGGTTACTACATTGGATGGAAGCCCTTTGGGATCTGGACTTGTCACTCATATCACTACCTCCTTGCGACTTTCAGTTTCACAACACCAGGAATTGATGAACTTTCATTTGATCTCCTGTTCCGAGTTCCCTCTCGTCCTTGGATACCCCTGGCTTCACAGCCATAACCCTCACATCGACTGGTCTGTGGGCACTATCAAGCAGTGGGGTCCTACGTGCCAAGCTACTTGTATTTTTCAGAATTCCCCGAGTTCTACTCCCGAGTCTTTAGAATCCATCGACCTGACCCGAGTTCCCGAGTGTTACCATGACCTCAAACTGGTGTTTAGCAAACAGAGGGCCACCATGCTACCACCCCATAGACCTTATGATTGCCCCATCGACCTGTTTCCGGGCACTTGCCCCCCCAGGGGTCGGATCTTTTCCCTATCTCCACCCGAACGAGCTGCTATGGATACCTACATCAAGGACGCTCTGGAAGCAGGCCTCATGCGTCCATCCACCTCCCCGGCGCGAGCAGGGTTTTTCTTTGTGGCCAAGAAAGACGGTGGATTACGTCCTTGCATCGACTACCGGGGACTCAATGCCATAACCGTCCGTAACCGTTACCCGCTACCCCTTATGGCCACAGCCTTTGAGCTGCTCCAGGAAGCAGTTGTTTTCACTAAGCTTGACCTGCGGAACGCATACCATCTTATGCGGATCAGACCTGGTGACGAGTGGAAGACCGCTTTCAACACGCCTACTGGTCACTATGAATACTTGGTGATGCCCTTCGGCCTGACCAACGCCCCAGCGGTGTTCCAAGCGCTCATAAACGATGTGCTTAGGGATATGCTTAACATATTTGTTTTCGTTTACTTGGATGACATCCTCATCTTTTCGAGCTCCCTTCAAGAACACACAAAGCATGTCAGACAAGTACTCAAACGCCTCCTAGACAGCCATCTGTACGTTAAGCCGGAAAAATGTGAATTCCATTCATCCCGAGTACAATTCCTGGGATTTGTAGTGGAACCCGGTCGAGTCCAAATGGACCCCAGGAAGGTAGGGGCGGTAGCGGATTGGCCCACTCCCAAATCCATTAAGGAAGTTCAGCGTTTCCTGGGCTTCACAAACTTTTACCGCAAGTGCATCAAGAACTTCAGCTTGGTGGCAGCCCTCTCTCAGCTTTAACCAAGGGTGGCAATGCAAGGTTTTTGTGGGGAAGAGAAGCTGAGACGGCCTTCCAAGGACTCAAGCAGCGCGTCCTCTCTGCTCCCATCCTGATACTACCGACAACGGATGAACCGTTTGTGGTGGAGGTAGACGCATCAGAGGTTGGTGTTGGAGCTGTCCTGTCTCAGAGGGGTGAAGACAAGAAGCTTCATCCGTGCGCTTCCTTCTCACACCGGCTTACCCCGGCTGAGAGGAACTACGATGTGGGGGATCGTGAACTCCTAGCGGTTAAGATGGCATTGAAGGAATGGAGACACTGGCTCGAGGGGGCTTCTCACCCGTTTCAAGTGCTTACGGACCACAAAAATCTGGAGTATATCCAGCAGGCGAAGCGGTTGAACTCTAGACAAGCTAGATGGTCTCTCTTCAATCGATTCCAGTTTATCCTCACCTATCGGTCCGGGTCGAAGAATCTCAAACCGGATGCCCTGTCCCGAGTCTACGCTCCTGCCATTCGAGATGACACGGACATGCCTGTCCTTCCTGCTGCTAAGATCGTCGCTCCGATCTCGTGGCAAGTTGAGGATACCGTGAGACGAGCTCAAGCTATCGAACCGGACCCGAAAGGAGGTCCTGCCAATCGGTTGTTTGTCCCCAAGGCAGTGAGGACTCAGGTCCTTCTGTGGGGGCACTCCTCTCGCCTCACCTGTCACCCGGGCGTAGGTCGCACCTTGGAGTTCATCCAGCGTAAGTTCTAGTGGCCTACCATAAGAGAAGACGTTGCCACTTTCGTCAATGCCTGCCCCGTGTGCTGCCAGGGCAAATCTTCTCACCTCCGCCCTCAAGGACTCCTTCACCCTTTACCTGTTCCCCACAGACCCTGGTCCCATATCTCATTGGACTTTATTACTGGCCTTCCTCCATCCCATGGCAATACTACTATCCTAGTCATAATCGACAGGTTTTCAAAGGCGGCCAGGTTCGTCCCTCTGACTAAGTTACCTTCTGCCAAGGAAACGGCTGAGTTGGTAATTAATCATGTGTTTCGAGTCTTCGGCATTCCTCAAGATATGGTTTCTGACAGAGGTCCCCAGTTCGCCTCAAGGTTGGAAGGCCTTCTGCCAACTCATGGGGCTTCTGCCAGTCTATCTTCAGGGTACCATCCGGAGTCCAACGGCCAAACAGAGGATGAATCAAGAGCTGGAAACCACCCTCCGATGTATGACTCGTAACAACCCGTCCACATGGTCGTCCTTTACTGTTTGGGCCGAATACGCGCACAACACCTTGCGCTCCTCCTCCACTGGTATGTCCCCGCACGAGTGTCAGTTTGGCTATGCCCCTCCATTGTTCCCGGACCAGGAGGCAGAAGTCAGAGTGCCTTCAGCCTTGAAGTTCGTCAAACGCTGTCGGCTTATGTGGAGGAAGACCCGTCTTAATCTTATGCGTTCCTCACAGAGGTACCAACAACAAGCCAACAGACGTCGCCGTCCCGGGCCTACCCTGCGCCCCGGCCAGAGAGTCTGGCTCTCCACAAGAGACTTACCACTACGGGTGGAGTCTCGCAAGCTGTCCCAAAGATACATTGGTCCCTTTAAGGTTGCCAGGAGAGTTAACCCAGTTTCTTATCGCCTACACTTACCCAGATCCCTTAAGATTAATCCCACGTTTCACATTTCCTTATTAAAACCTGTTTTTTTTTCTCCCCTTGTCCCGGCAGACAGACCTCCCCCTCCGCCTCGTGTCACTGGAGGCCAGCCGGCTTATACCGTCCATCGGATACTGGATTCCCGCCGGGTGCAGAGGTCCTGGCAGTATCTGGTGGACTGGGAAGGCTACGGTCCCGAGGAGCGCTCCTGGGTTCCTGCCAAAGACATACTGGACCCTGACCTCATTCGTCAGTTCAGGGCCCTCCACCCCGAGAGAGCTGGTAGGAACGTCAGGAGCCGTTCCTAGGGGGGGGATTCTGTCAGGATTTGGCCAGGGTTGTTCCGGTTTTTGGTCACTAGATGCCCCCATTGTGCTTTTGACCTTTTGCTTTCCCTTGATCCCCATTATTATTTGCACCTGTGCCTCGTTTTCCCTGATTGTATTTAAACCCTTAGTTTCCCTCAGTTCTTTGCTCTGTGTTTGTATGTTAGCACCCAGCCCTAGTATTCTGTGAACTCTAGTTGATCCCGGTGGACGCTCTTGTGGAATTCTGTTTTTTTGTTCTTGTTTATTTATTTTTGAGTATCTTTTGAGGCTTTTTATGCTATACCTACCACCTTGTGGATTTACCTTTTTGTCTTGGAGGATTACCTTGTGGATTACCTTGTTCTTGTGGAATTCCTTTTGAGGTTGTGGAGTTACATGTTTTCCTGAAGGACTTCACTTTTTACTTTATTAAATACACCATCTCAAGTACTGCTGTATCTGCCTCATCTTCTGGGTTCTGCCGACTATTCGTGGCTCAGTTGGTTAAGTGACTGTTTCTCACTCCGGAGACCCGGGTTCGTAACCGGGTCCTGACACATAGTAACTAATCAGTTCTTGTTCCTACAAAACAACACTTTATATGAAGATGTGGTTTGATTAAACTCTCCTTTTGTCTACAGATGCCTGTCATCTCACCCTGGACCCAAATACAGCAAACCCACACCTGATACTGTCTGAGGGGAACAAGAAGTTGAAACGGGTGGTGGAGGACCAGCATTATGAAGACCATCCAGACAGATTTGACTTTCATCCCCAAGTTCTCTGCAGAGAAGGCTTATCTGGAGGTCGCTATTACTGGGAGGTGGAGAGGGATGGTGACGGGGCTTTCATTGGTGTGCTGTACAAAGGAATGAAGAGGAAGGGAGGGGAGAGTGACAGTAGGATTGGACACAATAAGGAGTCCTGGTGTTTAGTCTGCTATGATAGGGCTTATAACTTTTACCATAATGGAGTCATCAGATACAGTCGACCAAATACTTGTCCTGTTTCTAAGAGAGTTGGAGTGTATCTGGACTGGCCAGCTGGTACGTTGTCCTTCTATAGTGTGTCCTCCTCTGGTACAGTGACACACTTCTACACAGAACACACCACATTCACTGAACCCCTCTATCCTGGGTTTATAATGTACTCCTCCTCCTCATTGACCCTGTGTCCGATAGATGACCAACACATTCAGAGGTGAGTCATAGCCATGTTTCATTTGTTTCCCTCTTGAATCATTTCTACAATTAGAATCGTAGTAGTGGTGTGTTGTGTTCTGTTGGACCTACAGAAAGTTAGATTAGTAGTGGTGTGTTTTAATGCGTTCTGTTGGACCTACAGACAGTTCGACTGTGCCTACCTAGTTAAATGTCACCATCAGTATTGACTTTATGGAAGGTGACATAGTGGGCAATGTCACATTTAGGCAAATCAGCCTACATAGGGAGCTGTCCTGTCACCCTTTATACACCCTTTGTACTGCTTATGAAGACTGTATGTATGCTATATAAAGCCTTTAGAAGTTGTATTTAGTTTAATCACAGTCTATCCTTCTGCTTTACCAAATCCAGAGACCATGGTGGAGAGAGTTTTATCAAGCCTGGACCTGAGGACACCAGAGACCATGGTGGAGAGAGTTGTATCGAGCCTGGACCTGAGAACACCAGAGACCATGGTGGAGAGAGTTGGATCAAGCCTGGACCTGAGGACCCCAGAGACCATGGTGGAGAGAGTTGTATCAAGCCTGGACCTGAGGACACCAGAGACCATGGTGGAGAGTGTTGGATCAAGCCTGGACCTGAGGACACCAGAGACCATGGTGGAGAGAGTTGGATCAAGCCTGGACCTGAGGACCCCAGAGACCATGGTGGAGAGAGTTGTATCAAGCCTGGACCTGAGGACACCAGAGACCATGGTGGAGAGTGTTGGATCAAGCCTGGACCTGAGGACACCAGAGACCATGGTGGAGAGAGTTGTATCAAGCCTGGACCTGAGGACACCAGAGACCATGGTGGAGAGAGTTGTATCAAGCCTGGACCTGAGGACACCAGAGACCATGGTGGAGAGTGTTGGATCAAGCCTGGACCTGAGGACACCAGAGACCATGGTGGAGAGAGTTGGACCAAGTTTGGACCTGAGGACACCAGAGACCATGGTGGAGAGAGTTGGACCAAGTTTGGACCTGAGGACACCAGAGACCATGGTGGAGAGAGTTGTATCAAGCCTGGACCTGAGGACACCAGAGACCATGGTGGAGAGTGTTGGATCAAGCCTGGACCTGAGGACACCAGAGACCATGGTGGAGAGAGTTGGACCAAGTTTGGATCTGAGAAATGTGAGTGTTAACTGATAATTGTTTATGACTCAAAATATTTTCAAGTGTTCATTACAGTTGATTCCCAGGCAAGGAACACAATCATGATCTATTTGGTCAAAACAAACTTAAAGGTAGAGTCAGCGATATGACGTAGATGCACAAAGTAAATCGCATAGTGGGTAAATTTTCTACAACAACTAAGAGCGTTGTAACACGATGCTAAACTTCTCTGCTGTTTTGGTCCCGTGACTAGCACACTGTAAGAGAGTGAAGAGAACCCAAACACATGGGTTGATACTGTGGGTGACTGTGTGAGAGAGAAGTCAGGCATCTTGCTCATCACAATATCTGTGGTGCTGCTCGTACAACATAATTTAGCTGACTCTACCTTTAAGCTCTCATCCTAGAATCTACCAGAAATCAGACCCCAACATCTACAAAACATGGACCAGAACGATGTTGTTTCCTGCTTCCACAAACATTCATTAATATAACACTAATGTCAGATTATGGTATGCTAATGAGTGTACATTCTGAGACTGTTGCTCACTTATATATATTTGTATTACAATTCTATTTAATAATTATTAATTCATTATTCCATGATATTGTCCGTTTTTTAAATAACAACTACTTTTGACTTCAGGGATTCCACAGAGCTGTAAGACCTGTGACCATGTTGAGGTAAGTCATAATGTCAATTCTTACTTTAACATACCTGCAGGAGTCAGGCACAGTCTCAAAGCCAGGTGTGTACTGACCAACCATTCATACTGGGATATAGACAGTCCTGTGTTCTGCTTTAGTAATATAAGCACAGTGTCAACGCCAGGTGTGTAGTGACCAACCATTCATACTGGGATATAGACAGTCCTGTGTTCTGCTTTAGTAATATAAACACAGTCTCAAAGCCAGGTGTGTACTGACCAACCATTCATACTGGGATATAGACAGTCCTGTGTTCTGCTTTAGTAATATAAACACAGTCTCAAAGCCAGGTGTGTACTGACCAACCATTCATACTGGGATATAGACAGTCCTGTGTTCTGCTTTAGTAATATAAACACAGTCTCAAAGCCAGGTGTGTAGTGACCAACCATTCATACTGGGATATAGACAGTCCTGTGTTCTGCTTTAGTAATATAAACACAGTCTCAAAGCCAGGTGTGTACTGACCAACCATTCATACTGGGATATAGACAGTCCTGTGTTCTGCTTTAGTAATATAAACACAGTCTCAAAGCCAGGTGTGTACTGACCAACCATTCATACTGGGATATAGACAGTCCTGTGTTCTGCTTTAGTAATATAAGCACAGTCTCAAAGCCAGGTGTGTACTGACCAACCATTCATACTGGGATATAGACAGTCCTGTGTTCTGCTTTAGTAATATAAACACAGTCTCAAAGCCAGGTGTGTACTGACCAACCATTCATACTGGGATATAGACAGTCCTGTGTTCTGCTTTAGTAATATAAACACAGTCTCAAAGCCAGGTGTGTACTGACCAACCATTCATACTGGGATATAGACAGTCCTGTGTTCTGCTTTAGTAATATAAACACAGTCTCAAAGCCAGGTGTGTAGTGACCAACCATTCATACTGGGATATAGACAGTCCTGTGTTCTGCTTTAGTAATATAAACACAGTCTCAAAGCCAGGTGTGTACTGACCAACCATTCATACTGGGATAGAGACAGTCCTGTGTTCTGCTTGGAGGCATGCAGGACTTTAGCTGTTGTCATATTTTGTCATTAGACTGTTTAATTGATAAATCACCAGCATTACATGCAACATTGTATAAATACGTTAGATTAGTTACTTTGGTAATGGGCCAGTTTCCCAGCATGCTTTTTAGTGGCAGGGTAGCCGAGTGGTTAGAATGTTGGACCAAAAAGTTGCAAGTTTGAATCCCCGAGCTGACAAGGTACAAATCTGTCGTTCTGCCCCTGAACAGGCAGTTTACCCACTGTTCCTAGACCAGTTAACCCCACTGTTCCTAGACCAGTTAACCCCACTGTTCCTAGACCAGTTAACCCCACTGTTCCTAGACCAGTTTACCCACTGTTCCTAGACCAGTTAACCCCACTGTTCCTAGACCAGTTTACCCACTGTTCCTAGGCCAGTTTACCCACTGTTCCTAGGCCAGTTAACCCCACGTTCCTAGACCAGTTAACCCCACTGTTCCTTAAGAATTTGTTCTTAACTGACTTGCCTGGTTAAATAAAGGTAAAAAAAAGCTTTTTAGTCCAGCACTAGACTCAATATGTGTCCAGGAAACAGGCCCCATATGTATTACTGACATGCTTGTCCTTGTTCAGGACTCCACACACTGGCTTCAGATTGAACCCTTGACTTCCACTGTCCAGGGAGTGACAATGTTCAGGTAAAATAACTACTTGTAACATTTCATTCCACCTGCTAGTGTATTTCCCCATTACCTTTGGGAATAGTCTTCTTATCCAACCTCTCCATTTGACCATTGACCCTCTCTACCACATCTTGTTGTTGCCCTCAGGCACAGGACACCCAGAGGGAGTTATGAGTGTACAGTGTCTGGGCTCCGCTGGCTGTGTGAGAGAGATGTCATTCTGAAGTATCACTTCAGGAACTGGGAACCCTACAGTCAACTTCTGAAAGACATGCAGTACACACAAGGTGGTCCATTGCTGGACATCACTATGGAGTTAGGTGAACTGGAGGAAGTTCATCTGCCACACTGTGTCTGTTTAGGTAAAACCATATAGAAATAGTATTCAGAAAGACATTTCCATGTAACTGAGTTTCACTTCCTGAAACAATGAATTAATTATTCTGGGAGTTTGTGTTTACTGTGATCTGGTACTGCATATTCTGTGTTTTTTTTAGAATAATTCAATATTTGTCTTTCTGTCTCCTTTTTATTGTGTTGTTCAGGGACCAACCCTTCCCTGAGGAATGAGATGAAGATTCTTCATGTAGAGGAACATGGAGTGTCTTTAGAGGAAGTGCATGAGGTCACCAGATTCCATGCTAAGATTCTCCATCCCAAGTTCTCACCTATCTCTCTGATACTGAGATTACTGTCTAGGAACGTAGATGTCCACTGTGAGCTGTTGCTCTATCTGACAGTGATGAAGGAAACACTAATTCCACGCCTGTACCTGTTCCCCAGTAACCCCGGCCAGATACAGGTGAGGTATCATTATTATAGAGATGATCTGAACTAACTACTGGTTAGTTATGTTGACACTCATTAAATGAAGATAAATGTGTTGCTTTTTTCCTTAACGGAAAAGATTTCGAAGACGAAACTTGGTGAGCATAGGTTTGGCATAATGGGAAGTTGGCCCCGAACAAGATGGTGTCGAGGCCTCAATGCTTTTTTGAGTTTTCTGAATCATGTTTGAATCAGACTATACATTGACTGGCTGGGTATTCCGTGCCTCGTTTCGCAGGCTGTGGAACAACAGGAAATAAAGTTTCAAGGGTCTAAAAGGATTCCCATCACAAGACCAGAGCGGTCCTTCAAACTGAAGAGTTCCTTCAGACTGAACATTCCCTGTTCTACCTCCATCAATCCACCGGTACAGTTTTAGGAGACTAAGAACATGAACCTGACATTTCAGTCACAGTTCTATTTATTGTTCTCTCTCTCAATTCAAATGGCTTTATTGACATGGGAAACATTCACATTGCTAAAGGAGTCTCTCTCTCTCTCCAGAGGATTCATCTCATACATAGAGACACCACACCAAGCTTTTTCAAGGCGGTTGTGAAAATGACAGGGATTGACATTGAGATGGAATTATTCGGTGATGATGAGAGGACAGTATGGACAGAAATAGTATCACGAGGTAGGAGCACATGTCAATCATCACTTTGTACTTTTGTACCAGATGTTATTTAGAGTGATATAACCTCATGTTGTTTATCTTTCAGATGAATACTATCAGAACCAAGGTAAGACCCAGATGCAGACTGTCCAAGTAACAGTGTTTATTGTAACAGGGGCAGGCAAAGACAGGTCGAGGCAGGCAGGGGTCAGTAAACCAGGGTCAGGGACAGGGGCAGGGGTCAGGGACGGGGGCAGCCAGAGTGGTCAGGCAGGCGGGGTCAGGGACAGGGGCAGCCAGAGTGGTCAGGCAGGCGGGGTCAGGGACAGGGGCAGCCAGAGTGGTCAGGCAGGCGGGGTCAGGGACAGGACAGGCAAGGGTCAAAACCGGGAAGACAGGAAAAGAGAGACTGGGGAAAAAACAGGAGCTGAGACACAACACTGGTTGACTGGAACAAACAAGACAAACTGTCAACAGACAAACAGAGAACACAGGAATAAGTACACTGGGGGTAATGGGGAGATGGGCGACACCTGGAGGGGGGTGAAGTCAATCACAAAGACAGGTGAAACAGATCAGGGTGTGACAGAATACGTCACTGACACCCATTCAACTAGTAAGTAACCAGAGTTACAGAGCATTTGGAAAGTATTCCCCTTGACTTTTTCCACTTTTTCTTACATTACAGCCTTGTTCTAAAATTGATTCAATTGTTTTCTTTCCTCAACAATCTACACACAATACCCCATAATGACATCACAATACCCCATAATCACAAAGCAAAAATAGGTTTATACATTTTTGCAAATGTATTAAAAATAAAAAACGATCACATTTACATACAAGAAGGGAACATTTTGACATTTGCCGTATGGTTAGTGAGAAACACCATATTGCAAATGTACGGTCTCTTACTAGACGTTGTCATGTCTTGTTATGTCTGTTCCTGTCCTTTCTCTTCACTCTGTCTCTCTCTGCTGGTCTTTTTAGGTTACCTTCTCTGTCTCTCATTCTTCAGCTGTTCTACATCTCCCCTAACTAGCTCATTCACTCTTTCCCACCTGTTCTCTATTCCCCCTCTGATTAGGTCTCTATTTCTCTCTCTGTTCCTGCTACTTTCAGTGTCTGATTCTTGTTTGTGTTTTTGATGCCAGAAGCAAGCTGTCGTCCCGTTTGCTTCCACCTTGTCCTATCCTGTCGGAGTCTGCCTGGCAGGTGCATCCTGCATTATACTAACGTTCTTTTTGTTCCATTGACTACGTTGGAAGAGGATTTATGCCATTCCTGTTTTTCATTAAAGAACTCTGTTTTCTGTTAAAGCCGCTTTTGGGTCTTCACTCAAGTACATAACAGAAGAATCAGACCAAGAATGGACCCAGCGGCTCCGGACCCTTTTCACTCCGCCGTCGAGATCCAGGGAGCGATGCTAGGCAGACACGAGGAGGAATTGTCTGCTGCTCGACATGCCGTTGAGACCCTGGCCGTCCAAGTCTCCGACCTCACAAGACAGGTTCACCAACTCCACCTCGATCCACCGCCCACTTCAAGGGTTTCCGAGTCTCCGGAGCCCAGGATCAACAACCCGCCGTGTTACTCTGGGGAGCCCACTGAGTGCCGCTCATTCCTCACTCAGTGTGATGTGGTGTTCTCTCTCCAGCCCAACACTTACTCCAGGAGCGCAGCCCGCATCGCCTACGTCATTTCTCTCCTTACCGGACGGGCGCGTGAGTGGGGCACGGCAATCTGGGAGGCGAGGGCTGAGTGTATTAACCAGTATCAGGACTTTAAGGAGGAGATGATACGGGTTTTTGACCGTTCTGTTTTTGGGGAGGAGGCTTCCAGGGCCCTGTCTTCCCTATGTCAGGGGAATCGATCCATAACGGATTATTCTATTGAGTTTCGCACTCTCGCTGCCTCTAGTGACTGGAACGAGCCGGCTTTGCTCGCTCGTTTTCTGGAGGGTCTCCTCGTCGAGGTTAAGGATGAGATCCTCTCCCGGGAGGTTCCTTCCAGTCTGGACTCCTTAATAGCTCTCGCTATTCGCATAGAGCGACGGTTTGATCTTCGTCGCCGAGCTCGTGGAAAGGAGCTCGCGTTCTCCGTTGCTCCCCTCTCCACATCACTGCCACCTGCCGCATCACTGCCACCCTCCTCCGCCGGCTCGGATGCTGAGCCTATGCAGCTGGGGGTATCCGCATCTCGGCCAAGGAGAAGGAACGGAGAATCACCAATCGCCTCTGTCTCTACTGCGGCTCCGCTGGTCATTTTGTCACCTCATGTCCAGTAAAAGCCAGAGCTCATCAGTAAGAGGAGGGCTACTGGTGAGCGCAACTACTCAGGCCTCTCCTTCTGGATCACGCACTACCTTTCCGGTCCATCTCCGCTGGCCCGGTTCATCTGCTTCCTGCAGTGCCTTGATAGACTCTGGGGCGGAGGGCTGTTTTATGGACGAGACCTGGGCTCGGGAACATGACATTCCTCTCAGACAGTTAGGGAGCCCACGGCCTTGTTCGCTTTAGATGGTAGTTCTCTCCCCAAGATTTAGCGTGAGACGCTGCCTTTAACCCTCACTGTCTCTGGTAATCATAGCGAAACCATTTCTTTTTTAATTTTTCGTTCACCTTTTACACCTGTTGTTTTGGGTCATCCCTGGCTAGTGCGCCATAACCCTTCTATTAATTGGTCTAGTAATACTATCCTATCCTGGAATGTTTCTTGTCATGTGACCTGTTTAATGTCTGCTATCCCTCCTGTTTCCTCTGTCTCTTCTTCACAGGAGGAGCCTGGCGATTTGACAGGGGTGCCGGAGGAGTATCACGATCTGCGCACGGTGTTCAGTCGTTCCAAGGCCACTTCTCTCCCTCCACACCGGTCGTATGACTGTAGTATTGATCTCCTTCCGGGAACTACTCCCCCCCGGGGTAGATTATACTCTCTGTCGGCTCCCGAACGTAAGGCTCTCGAGGATTATTTGTCGGTTTCGCTCGACGCCGGTAACATAGTCTCCTCCTCCTCTCCCGCCTGAGCGGGGTTTTTTTTTGTTCAGAAGAAGGACGGGTCCCTGCGCCCATGCGTGGATTATCGAGGGCTGAATGACATAACAGTTAAGAATCGTTATCCGCTTCCTCTTATGTCTTCAGCCTTCGAGATCCTGCAGGGAGCCAGGTTTTTCACCAAATTGGACCTTCGTAACGCCTACCATCTCGTGCGCATCAGGGAGGGGGACGAGTGGAAGACGGCGTTTAACACTCCGTTAGGGCACTTTGAATACCGGGTTCTTCCTTTCGGCCTCGTTAACGCTCCAGCTGTCTTTCAGGCACTAGTTAACGACGTCCTGAGAGACATGCTGAACATTTTTGTTTTCGTTTACATGGACGATATCCTGATTTTTTTCACCGTCTCTCTCGATTCATGTTCAGCACGTGCGACGCGTCCTCCAGCGCCTTTTGGAAAACTGTCTTTATGTGAAGGCTGAGAAGTGCACTTTTCATGCCGCCTCTGTCCCTTTTCTCGGTTCCGTTATTTCCGCTGAGGGCATTAAGATGGATCCCGCTAAGGTCCAGGCTGTCATTGATTGGCCCGTTCCTAAGTCACGCGTCGAGCTGCAGCGCTTTCTGGGCTTCGCTAATTTCTATCGTCGTTTCATCCGTAATTTCGGTCAGGTGGCAGCTCCCCTCACAGCCCTTACTTCTGTTAAGACGTGCTTTAAGTGGTCCGTTTCCGCCCAGGGAGCTTTTGATCTTCTTAAGAATCGTTTTACATCCGCACCTATTCTTGTTACACCTGACATCTCTAGTCAGTTTGTTGTTGAGGTTGACGCGTCAGAGGTGGGCGTGGGAGCCATTCTTTCTCAGCGCTCTCTCTCTGACGGCAAGGTCCATCCTTGCGCGTTTTTCTCTCATCGCTTATCGCCGTCAGAACGTAACTATGATGTTGGTAATCGCGAACTGCTCGCCATCCGCTTAGCCCTAGGCGAATGGCGACAGTGGTTGGAGGGGGCGACCGTTCCTTTTGTCGTTTGGACTGACTATAGGAACCTTGAGTACATCCGTTCAGCCAAACGACTTAATGCGCGTCAGGCTCGTTGGGCTCTGTTTTTCGCTCGTTTCGAGTTTGTTATTTCTTATCGTCCGGGCTCAAAAAACACCAAGCCTGATGCTTTATCTCGTCTCTTCAGTTCTTCTGAGGTCTCCACCGACCCCGAGGGGATTCTCCCTGACGGGCGTGTCGTCGGGTTGACTGTCTGGGGAATTGAGAGGCAGGTAAAGCAAGCACTCGCTCACACTCCGTCGCCGCGAGCTTGTCCTAGGAACCTTCTGTTCGTTCCCGTTCCTACTCGTCCGGCCGTTCTTCAGTGGGCCCACTCTGCCAAGTTAGCCGGCCACCCCGGCGTTCGGGGTACGCTCGCTTCCATTCGCCAGCGTTTCTGGTGGCCCACTCGGGAACGTGACGCGCGTCGATTTGTCGCCGCTTGTTCGGTCTGCGCGCAGACTAAATCTGGGAACTCTCCTCCTGCCGGCCGTCTCAGACCGCTTCCCATTCCCTCTCGACCGTGGTCTCACATCGCTTTAGATTTTATCACCGGACTGCCTTCATCAGCGGGGAAGACAGTTATTCTTACGGTTATCGATAGATTCTCTAAGGCGGCTCATTTCATTCCTCTCGCTAAGCTCCCTTCTGCTAAGGAGACGGCTCAGATCATTATCGAGAATGTTTTCCGAATTCATGGCCTTCCGTCTGACGTCGTTTCCGACAGAGGCCCGCAGTTCACGTCTCAATTTTGGAGGGAGTTTTGCCGTTTGATTGGGGCTTCCGTCAGTCTCTCGTCCGGCTTTCATCCCCAGTCTAACGGTCAAGCCGAACGGGCCAATCAGACTGTTGGTCGCATTTTACGCAGTCTTTCTTTTCGTAACCCTGCGTCTTGGTCAGAACAGCTCCCTGGGCAGAGTACGCCCACAACTCGCTTCCCTCGTCTGCTACCGGTCTATCTCCTTTTCAGAGTAGCCTCGGGTACCAGCCTCCGCTGTTCTCATCTCAGCTCGCCGAGTCCTGCGTTCCCTCCGCTCAGGCTTTTGTCCAGCGTTGCGAGCGCACCTGGAAGGGGGTCAGGTCGGCACTTTGCCGTAATAGGACGCAGACTGTGAGGGCCGCTAATAAGCGTAGGACCAAGAGTCCTAGATATTGTTGCGGTCAGAGAGTATGGCTCTCCACTCAGAACCTTCCCCTTAAGACAGCTTCTCGCAAGTTGGCCCCGCGGTTCATTGGTCCGTTCCGTATTTCTCAGGTCATTAATCCTGTCGCAGTGCGACTTCTTCTCCGCGCTATCTTCGTCGCGTTCACCCGGTCTTCCATGTCTCCTGTGTTAAGCCCGTTCTTCGCGCCCCCGCTCGTCCCTCCCCCCCATCCTTGTCGAGGGCGCACCCATCTACAGGGTTCGTAAGATTTTGGACATGCGCCCTCGGGGCCGTGGTCATCAGTACCTAGTGGATTGGGAGGGGTACGGTCCTGAGGAGAGGAGTTGGGTTCCCTCTCGGGACGTGCTGGACCGTTCGCTGATCGATGATTTCCTCCGTTGCCGCCAGGTTTCCTCCTCGAGTGCGCCAGGAGGCGCTCGGTGAGTGGGGGGGGGTACTGTCATGTCTTGTTATGTCTGTTCCTGTCCTTTCTCTTCACTCTGTCTCTCTCTGCTGGTCTTTTTAGGTTACCTTCTCTGTCTCTCATTCTTCAGCTGTTCTACATCTGCCCTAACTAGCTCATTCACTCTTTCCCACCTGTTCTCTATTCCCCCTCTGATTAGGTCTCTATTTCTCTCTCTGTTCCTGCTACTTTCAGTGTCTGATTCTTGTTTGTGTTTTTGATGCCAGAAGCAAGCTGTCGTCCCGTTTGCTTCCACCTTGTCCTATCCTGTCGGAGTCTGCCTGGCAGGTGCATCCTGCATTATACTAACGTTCTTTTTGTTCCATTGACTACGTTGGAAGAGGATTTATGCCATTCCTGTTTTTCATTAAAGAACTCTGTTTTCTGTTAAAGCCGCTTTTGGGTCTTCACTCAAGTACATAACAGACGTTCGCCAACGTTTGTAAAATTCGCTGACGGCGGTGTGCCGTGCACGGGGGCCAGATCTTTCAGGAAGTCATCTAATGAAGTCTCTCGGACATTCGGTTTCCATTTGATTACATTTTTTTTTAAAGGTCGTTTTTTAGCTGTCCCGGTATATATCCCACCAGAGGGTGAATGGAATCATATTGCAAATGTACAAAACATCACCAATCACGATGTGGCCTTTTCTTCTAAACGGAAAAGATTTCGAAGACGAAACTTGGTGAGCATAGGTTTGGCGTAATGGGCAGTGGACCCCGAACAAGATGGCATCGAGGCCTCAATGCTTTTTGAGTTATGGCCATTTCTCTGGGATTAAAGGTCAAAAATGAATATAGAGCGCTAATTTGACCTCTTTACGTCAAAGTACATAAACCTACGGTGTTAGGAAAAAAGAACCAGCCATTTATCTATCGTAATTTAACTTCTCTGGGCTACGCATCCCGAGTACAGGATCTCTTTCCTAAACAACCGCTGAATTGCGGGGCGCCAAATGCATAAATATTACTAAAAATATTTAGAATCATGCAATCACAAGTAAAATATACCAAAACGCAGCTTAGCTTGTTGTTAATCCAGCTATCGTGTCAGATTTTGAAAATATATTTTACAGCGAAAGAAATCCAAGCTTTTGTGAGTGTAGCTTTCAATGCTACAACAGCTTAGCATTATATTAGCTTGGTTAGCTTGGTCATGAAAGTAAGAAAAAGTAATGAATCGCTTACCTTTGATAATCTTCGGATGTTTCCACTCACGAGACTCCCAGTTACACAACAAATCTTCTTTTCGTTCGATAAATATTACTTTTATCACAAAAAAACGCCATTTGGGTTGCGCATTATGCTCAGAGAATCAAAGCCGTGTTCCGTTCGACAAATTCCAAAAAGTATCCGTAATGGTTGTAGAAACTGGTTTTATTTTGACTGACTTGAATATGAATTGACGACAACCCTGGAGTCAGCTCAAAACAAGACATGACTATCAGAGGAATGTTAACTGGAGAGACTGTTAGATGTAGAAACAGCTGCTGTTCGCCCTAAAGACATATTCATTTAATTCACCCCCCTTCAGCATTAACACTCTCTGGGATTCCTGCTGAGGAGTTTCTGAAGAAACACAGGGCTGAACTCATTCAGGGAGTCAAAAACACAATGCCAATAGCAGACGATCTGTCGTCAAAGAGCATGATTGGTGATGAAGAGTACTCCAGAATAAAAGCTGAAACAACTGAACAGGAGCGAATGAGAGAACTACTGAACGCAGTCCTCCCTAAAGGACCAGAAGTGATGGGAGCTTGTCTCAAAGCTCTCAGTGAACATGAACACCATCTTGTTAAGTACTTGAGTGAATCGAGGTAAGACCGGTTTCTTTTCTCCCTCCCTTGAATATGTGGAATGATTAAATATAGGTCAAATAAAAACATAGCTACCCAGATCAAAGAGTCTTTTTCAGAATGGAAGCATGTTTTTGTGTTGCTGCCTGTAATAAATGTATCTTTTTATAGTTCTATCATAGGACCATCATCAAATCATTGCCTCAGGCGTATCATAGGACAATCATCACATCATTATCTCAGGTATCTAACACCTCCTTCTTCTCCATACTTTCTGATCTCTCTCTTCCCTTCTCCTCCATCCTCTGTCTTGTAGCACCTAATCTGAAGATGCTGAGGCCTGTCTCCTAGTCTGTGGACAAAGACACTTCTCCACCTAATCTGAAGATGCTGAGGCCTGTCTCCTAGTCTGTGGACAAAGACACTTCTCCACTTAATCTGAAGATACTAAGGCCTGTCTCCTAGTCTGTGGACAAAGACACTTCTCCACCTAATCTGAAGATGCTGAGGCCTGTCTTCTAGTCTGTGGACAAAGACACTTCTCCACCTAATCTGAAGATACTGAGGCCTGTCCCCTAGTCTGTGGACAAAGACACTTCTCCACCTAATCTGAAGATGCTGAGGCCTGTCCCCTAGTCTGTGGACAAAGACACTTAAATGATTGTAATGCAAATGTTTATGTTTGTGCTATTATTTTAAGAAATGTCTGTGTTTTATTCATGTGCTGTTCTATAAACCAATTTGTGTGTTCATCAAGTGGCTGACTGTACAAATCCTCACTAACAGTAGATGTAATTTGTGTATATATATATATGCTAAATCATGCAAATATAACTTGTCTCTGTATAGCTGTATATAAGTCAACTGTTGGGTCTGACCAGGGAGAGCTCCTGATTGACATGTGTACCATGGTTCATTGAGTTGGGTCTGACCAGGGAGAGCTCCTGATTGACATGTGTACTATGGTTCATTGAGTTGGGTCTGACCAGGCATAGCCCCTGATTGACATGTGTACTGTGGTTCATTGAGTTGGGTCTGACCAGGCATAGCCCCTGATTGACATGTGTACTGTGGTTCATTGAGTTGGGTGTGACCAGGTATAGTCCGATTGTAAATGTTATTTGAAAATCACATATGAGATGCAGCAATATTTGGTGAATATTTGGTGTGCATTTTGTTGTAGAGAATTCCCGCTAATACTAGCTAGCAACTTACTGTGTCTGGTGGGGGGGTTCGTATATTTTGTACAGTGTGTGAGTGCAGAGTTGGATGGTGAGACCTGCATTGACGTGCAATTTTTGTGCCGTTCCTATCAGAATACATCTCCATGACTGGTGCTACAAGTTGGAGTTCGTGTCGATGATTGTACACAGCGCAAGAAGAGTACTGTTACAGTGGATGGTGTCAGATATTGAATAGAGGTGCTAGTGTCAGATATTGAATAGAGGTGCTAGTGTCAGATATTGAATAGAGGTGCTAGTGTCAGATATTGAATAGAGGTGCTAGTGTCAGATATTGAATAGAGGCGCTAGTGTCAGATATTGAATAGAGGCGCTGGTGTCAGATATTGAATAGAGGTGCTAGTGTCAGATATTGAATAGAGGTGCTGGTGTCAGATATTGAATAGAGGTGCTAGTGTCAGATATTGAATAGAGGTGCTAGTGTCAGATATTGAATAGAGGTGCTAGTGTCAGATATTGAATAGATGTACTGGTGTCAGATGTTGAATAAAGGTGATAGTGTCAGATATTGAATACATTTACATTTACATTTAAGTCATTTAGCAGACGCTCTTATCCAGAGCGACTTACAAATTGGTGAATTCACCTTCTGACATCAGTGGAACAGCCACTTTACAATAGTGCATCTAAATCATTTAAGGGGGGTGAGAAGGATTGCTTTATCCTATCCTAGGTATTCCTTGAAGAGGTGGGGTTTCAGGTGTCTCCGGAAGGTGGTGATTGACTCCGCTGTCCTGGCGTCGTGAGGGAGTTTGTTCCACCATTGGGGGGCCAGAGCAGCGAACAGTTTTGACTGGGCTGAGCGGGAACTGTACTTCCTCAGTGGTAGGGAGGCGAGCAGGCCAGAGGTGGATGAACGCAGTGCCCTTGTTTGGGTGTAGGGCCTGATCAGAGCCTGGAGGTACTGCGGTGCCGTTCCCCTCACAGCTCCGTAGGCAAGCACCATGGTCTACACCAATAGAGGTACTGGTGTCAGATATTGAATAGAGGTACTGGTGTCAGATATTGAATAGAGGTACTGGTGTCAGATATTGAATAGAGGTGATAGTGTCAGATATTAAATAGAGGTGCTAGTGTCAGATATTAAATAGAGGTGCTAGTGTCAGATATTGAATAGAGTTGCTAGTGTCAAATATTGAATAGAGGTACTGGTGTCAGATGTTGAATAGAGGTGATAGTGTCAGATATTGAATAGAGGTGCTAGTGTCAGATATTGAATAGAGGTGCTGGTGTCAGATATTGAATAGAGGTGCTAGTGTCAGATATTGAATAGAGGTGCCAGTGTCAGATATTGAATACAACCAAAAGGTTGTATTTGTCTCACTCAGTTGTGGTTTGATGTGTAAAAATGAAAACATATCTACAAATAGAGGACCATTAGGACAATTCAAGTTGATTTATCAATGACAAATATACTTCATATTAGTAGTCAATACTCACCAATAAGCCATCCATCCTCATCAGCTCCCTCCTGGAGGTGGAGAGGCCAACACTGTTCTGAAGAACGAACAAGACGTGCTTTCTACATAGTCTATCACCTTCACATTAAGAGTAGAAGGCTTCTCTGTTCACATAGTCTATCACCTTCACATTAAGAGTAGAAGCCTTCTCTGTTCACATAGTCTATCACCTTCACATTAAGAGTAGGAGCCTTCTCTGTTCACATAGTCTATCACCTTCACATTAAGAGTAGAAGCCTTCTCTGTTCACATAGTCTATCACCTTCACATTAAGAGTAGAAGCCTTCTCTGTTCACATAGTCTATCACCTTAAACTGTTGCGTGTGTGCATCTGGCTGAAGTTCCCCCTGCCGCCTCTACACTCTAGGCGACCCTGCCACCTCTACACTCTAACCACTAGTCTACACTCTAACCACCTCTACACTCTAACCACTAGGCTACCCTGCCACCTCTACACTCTAACCACTAGGCTACCCTGCCACCTCTACACTCTAACCACTAGTCTACCCTGCCGCCTCTACACTCTAACCACTAGGCTACCCTGCCACCTCTACACTCTAACCACTAGGTTACCCTGCCGCCTCTACACTCTAACCACTAGTCTACCCTGCCTCCTCTACACTCTAACCACTAGGCTACCCTGCCACCTCTACACTCTAACCACTAGTCTACCCTGCCGCCTCTACACTCTAACCACTAGGCTACCCTGCCACCTCTACACTCTAACCACTAGGTTACCCTGCCGCCTCTACACTCTAACCACAAGGCTACCTTGCCACCTCTACACTCTAACCACTAGGCGACCCTGCCGCCTCTACACTCTAACCACTAGGTTACCCTGCCGCCTCTACACTCTAACCACTAGGCTACCCTGCCGCCTCTACACTCTAACCACTAGTCTACCCTGCCTCCTCTACACTCTAACCACTAGGCTACCCTGCCGCCTCTACACTCTAACCACTAGGCTACCCTGCCACCTCTACACTCTAACCACTAGGCGACCCTGCCGCCTCTACACTCTAACCACTAGGTTACCCTGCCGCCTCTACACTCTAACCACTAGGCTACCCTGCCGCCTCTACACTCTAACCACTAGTCTACCTGCCACCTCTACACTCTAACCACTAGTCTACCTGCCACCTCTACACTCTAACCACTAGTCTACCCTGCCACCTCTACACTCTAACCACTAGGCTACCCTGCCACCTCTACACTCTAACCACTAGTCTACCCTGCCGCCTCTACACTCTAACCACTAGGTTACCCTGCCGCCTCTACACTCTAACCACTAGGCTACCCTGCCGCCTCTACACTCTAACCACTAGTCTACCCTGCCTCCTCTACACTCTAACCACTAGGCTACCCTGCCGCCTCTACACTCTAACCACTAGGCTACCCTGCCACCTCTACACTCTAACCACTAGGCGACCCTGCCGCCTCTACACTCTAACCACTAGGTTACCCTGCCGCCTCTACACTCTAACCACAAGGCTACCTTGCCACCTCTACACTCTAACCACTAGGCGACCCTGCCGCCTCTACACTCTAACCACTAGGTTACCCTGCCGCCTCTACACTCTAACCACTAGGCTACCCTGCCGCCTCTACACTCTAACCACTAGTCTACCCTGCCTCCTCTACACTCTAACCACTAGGCTACCCTGCCGCCTCTACACTCTAACCACTAGGCTACCCTGCCACCTCTACACTCTAACCACTAGGCGACCCTGCCGCCTCTACACTCTAACCACTAGGTTACCCTGCCGCCTCTACACTCTAACCACTAGGCTACCCTGCCGCCTCTACACTCTAACCACTAGGCTACCTGCCTCCTCTACACTCTAACCACTAGTCTACCCTGCCACCTCTACACTCTAACCACTAGGCTACCCTGCCGCCCAGTGTGTGAGATGCCTCTGGCTGAAAAGTTCCCCTTGCCAAAAACCTGATGATGGATCAGCGGGTGTCAAATCTTCCAACAGATCAGATCAGACATCTCTCATTGTGTTTCCATTATCTCAGTCTGTTATAGTATTTACACAGTAGTTGACCTTTCACACGTTCCTCTAATTTAACACATTACTGGCCTTTTATGTGGATTATTATCGTATCAAATGACCTGATGTGGTCAGATTATATACAGCCTGTCAAGACATGTTGAATTTACAGTGGAAATACAAATACAGTGCCTTGCGAAAGTATTCGGCCCCCTTGAACTTTGCAACCTTTTGCCACATTTCAGGCTTCAAACATAAAGATATAAAACTGTATTTTTTTGTGAAGAATCAACAACAAGTGGGACACAATCATGAAGTGGAACGACATTTATTGGATATTTAAAACTTTTTTAACAAATCAAAAACTGAAAAATTGGGTGTGCAAAATTATTCAGCCCCTTTACTTTCAGTGCAGCAAACTCTCTCCAGAAGTTCAGTGAGGATCTCTGTAAATAAAACAATAATGTCAGTATTACTCTCACAATTTCACACATTTTCGACATACAGTACAGTTTCCCCATTCTCCACTTGACAAGCAGTTCCCTTATTCCACCACTCGGCACTGTTCTGTACGTACCATGGTCACGGGGCTGCACACTGTCAAGATACCGTTTATATTGATAAACCTCACACTTTTCGTGGTAATGATCCCAATCACGGTTCACACACAGATTATCTCCTACGTTTGATAATTAAATGAGGCCTCGGGTAACGAATAATAACAATAACAACAGTAAAAACAATCATTATTTTGAAAACAAGAAAAATTATAAAGTGCATCAAATAAAGGAGAAGATAAAGGTTAACAAACAACACATTAGTGTGTTTGGGGGGTTTGAAAAAGAATTGTATTTTAGAACACAACAGGACAGAAACAAAACTATGACGGGAGACAAATTCAAAGGAAATTAAACCAAAGCTGGTTTGTTGTTACTAACGACCACCATGGATCACTTCCTCATTTACACATTACCCAAACAGACTCTTACCCTTCCCCCCCACACCGAACAGACTCTTACCCTCCCCCCCCACACCTAACAGACTCTTACCCTTCCCCCCACCAGCCAACAGACTCTTACCCTTCCCCCAACACCTAACATACTCTTACCCTTCCCCCCCACACCTAACAGACTCTTACCCTTCCCCCCACCACCAAACAGACTCATACCCTTCCCTCCCAACACCTAACAGACTCTTACCCTGCCCCCAACACCTAACAGACTCTTACCCTTCCCCCCACACCTAACAGACTCTTACACTTCCCCCCACCAGCCAACAGACTCTTACCCTTCCCCACCACCTAACAGACTCTTACCCTGTCCCCCAACACCAAACAGACTCATACCCTTCCCTCCCAACACCTAACAGACTCTTACCCTGCCCCCAACACCTAACAGACTCTTACCCTTCCCCCCACACCTAACAGACTCGTACCCTTCCCCCCCACACCTAACAGACTCTTACCCTTCCCCCCCACACCTAACAGACTCGTACCCTACCCCAACACCTAACAGACTCTTACCCTTCCCCCCCACACCTAACAGACTCTTACCCTTCCCCCCACCAGCCAACAGACTCTTACCCTTCCCCCACCACCTAACAGACTCTTACCCTGCCCCCAACACCAAACAGACTCATACCCTTCCCTCCCACACCTAACAGACTCTTACCCTTCCCCCCAACACCTAACAGACTCGTACCCTTCCCCCCAACACCTAACAGACTCTTACCCTGCCCCCCAACACCTAACATACTCTTACCCTGCCCCCAACACCTAACAGACTCTTACCCTGCCCCCCAACACCTAACAGACTCGTACCCTTCCCCCCCAACACCTAACAGACTCTTACCCTTCCCCCCACACCTAACAGACTCATACCCTTCCCCCCAACACCTAACAGACTCTTACCCTGACCCCACCACCTAACAGACTCTTACCCTGCCCCCCAACACTTAACAGACTCTTACCCTTCCCCCCCAACACCTAACAGACTCGTACCCTACCCCAACACCTAACAGACTCTTACCCTTCCCCCCCACACCTAACAGACTCGTACCCTACCCCAACACCTAACAGACTCTTACCCTTCCCCCCCACACCTAACAGACTCTTACCCTTCCCCCCCACACCTAACAGACTCGTACCCTACCCCAACACCTAACAGACTCGTACCCTTCCCCCCCACACCTAACAGACTCTTACCCTGCCCCCAACACCTAACAGACTCTTACCCTTCCCCCCACACCTAACAGACTCTTACCCTGCCCCCCAACACCTAACAGACTCTTACCCTTCCCCCCACACCTAACAGACTCTTACCCTGCCCCCCAACACCTAACAGACTCTTACCCTTCCCCCCACACCTAACAGACTCTTACCCTTCCCCCCCAACACCTAACAGACTGGGAGCCTTCCCTCCCAACACCTAACAGACTCTTACCCTGCCCCAACACCTAACAGACTCTTACCCTTCCCCCCACACCTAACAGACTCATACCCTTCCCCCCAACACCTAACAGACTGGTGCACTTCCCCCCAACACCTAACAGACTCTTACCCTGCCCCAACACCTAACAGACTCTTACCCTTCCCCCCACACCTAACAGACTCATACCCTTCCCCCCAACACCTAACAGACTCTTACCCTGACCCCACCACCTAACAGACTCTTACCCTGCCCCCCAACACCTAACAGACTCTTACCCTCCCCCCACACCTAACAGACTCGTACCCTTCCCCCCAACACCTAACAGACTCTTACCCTGACCCCACCACCTAACAGACTCTTGCCCTTCCCCCCAACACCTAACAGACTCTTACCCTTCCACCCAACACCTAACAGACTCTTACCCTTCCCTCCCAACACCTAACAGACTCTTACCCTGCCCCCAACACCTAACAGACTCTTACCCTTCCCCCCCACACCTAACAGACTCTTACCCTTCCCTCCCAACACCTAACAGACTCTTACCCTGCCCCCAACACCTAACAGACTCATACCCTTCCCCCCCAACACCTAACAGACTCTTACCCTGACCCCACCACCTAACAGACTCGTACCCTTCCCCCACCACCTAACAGACTCTTACCCTGCCCCCCAACACCTAAATGACTCTTAACCTTCCCCCCCACAACTAACAGAATCTTACCCATCCCCCCAACACCTAACAGACTCTTACCCTTCCCCCCACACCTAACAGACTCGTACCCTTCCCCCAACACCTAACAGACTCTTACCCTGACCCCACCACCTAACAGACTCTTACCCTTCCCCCCAACACCTAACAGACTCGTACCCTACCCCAACACCTAACAGACTCTTACCCTGCCTCCCAACACCTAACAGACTCTTACCCTTCCCCCCACACCTAACAGACTCGTACCCTTCCCCCCCACAACTAACAGACTCTTACCCTTCCCTCCCACACCTAACAGACACTTACCCTTCCCCCCCAACACCTAACAGACTCTTACCCTGCCCCCAACACCTAACAGACTCTTACCCTGCCTCCCAACACCTAACAGACTCTTACCCTTCCCCCCACACCTAACAGACTCGTACCCTTCCCCCAACACCTAACAGACTCGTACCCTACCCCCAACACCTAACAGACTCTTACCCTGCCCCCCAACACCTAAATGACTCTTACCCTTCCCCCCCACAACTAACAGACTCTTACCCTTCCCCCCACACCTAACAGACTCTTACCCTTCCCCCCAACACCTAACAGACTCCTACCCTGCCCCCACCATCCAACAGACTCTTACCCTTCCCCCCACACCTAACAGACTCTTACCCTTCCCCCCAACACCTAACAGACTCTTACCCTTCCCCCCACACCTAACAGACTCGTACCCTTCCCCCCAACACCTAACAGACTCGTACCCTACCCCCAACACCTAACAGACTCTTACCCTGCCCCCAACACCTAAATGACTCTTACCCTTCCCCCCACAACTAACAGACTCTTACCCTTCCCCCCACACCTAACAGACTCTTACCCTTCCCCCCAACACCTAACAGACTCCTACCCTGCCCCCACCATCCAACAGACTCTTACCCTTCCCCCCAACACCTAACAGACTCTTACCCTGCCCCCACCATCCAACAGACTCTCACCCTTCCCCCTCCCCCACCACCTAACAGACTCTTACCCTTCCCCCCCTACCACCCATCAGACTCTTACACTGCCCCAACACCCAACGGATTTTTTTTTATTTTTTTATTTTTTTATTTCACCTTTATTTAACCAGGTAGGCAAGTTGAGAACAAGTTCTCATTTACAATTGCGACCTGGCCAAGATAAAGCAAAGCAGTTCGACACATACAACGACACAGAGTTACACATGGAGCAAAACAAACATACAGTCAATAATACAGTTTAAACAAGTCTATATACGATGTGAGCAAATGAGGTGAGATAAGGGAGGTAAAGGCAAAAAAAGGCCATGGTGGCAAAGTAAATACAATATCGCAAGCAAAACACTGGAATGGTAGATTTGCAATGGAAGAATGTGCAAAGTAGAAATAAAAATAATGGGGTGCAAAGGAGCAAAATAAATAAATTAATTAAATACAGTAGGGAAAGAGGTAGTTGTTTGGGCTAAAATATAGGTGGGCTATGTACAGGTATAGTAATCTGTGAGATGCTCTGACAGTTGGTGCTTAAAGCCAGTGAGGGAGATAAGTGTTTCCAGTTTCAGTGCTTTTTGTAGTTCGGTCCAGTCATTGGCAGCAGAGAACTTGGAAGGAGAGGCGGCCAAAGAAAGAATTGGTTTTGGGGGTGACGAGAGAGATATACCTGCTGGAGCGTGTGCTACAGGTGGGAGAACCTATGGTGACCAGCGAGTTGAGATAAGGGGGGACTTTACCTAGCAGGGTCTTGTAGACGACATGGAGCCAGTGGGTTTGGCGACGAGTATGAAGCGAGGACCAGCCAACGAGAGCGTACAGGTCGCAATGGTGGGTAGTATATGGGGCTTTGGTGACAAAACGGATTGCACTGTGATTGACTGCATCCAATTTGTTGAGTAGGGTATTGGAGGCTATTTTGTAAATGACATCGCCAAAGTCGAGGATTGGTAGGATAAATGTAATGTATGTTTGGCAGAATGAGTGAAGGATGCTTTGTTTGCGAAATAGGAAGCCAATTCTAGATTTAACTTTGGATTGGAGATATTTGATATGGGTCTGGAAGGAGAGTTTACAGTCTAACCAGACACCTAAGTATTTGTAGTTATCCACGTATTCTAAATCAGAGCCGTCCAGAGTAGTGATGTTGGACAGGCGGGTAGGTGCGGGTAGCGATCTGTTGAAGAGCATGCATTTAGTTTTACTTGTATTTAAGAGCAATTGGAGGCCACGGAAGGAGAGTTGTATGGCATTGAAGCTTGCCTGGAGGGTTGTTAACACAGTGTCCAAAGAAGGGCCAGAAGTATACAGAATGGTGTTGTCTGCGTAGAGGTGGATCAGAGACTCACCAGCAGCAAGAGCGACCTCATTGATGTATACAGAGAAGAGAGTCGATCCAAGAATTGAACCCTGTGGCACCCCCATAGAGACTGCCAGAGGTCCGGACAGCAGACCCTCCGATTTGACACACTGAACTCTATCAGAGAAGTAGTTGGTGAACCAGGCGAGGCAATCATTTGAGAAACCAAGGCTGTCGAGTCTGCCGATGAGGATGTGGTGATTGACAGAGTCGAAAGCCTTGGCCAGATCAATGAACACGGCTGCACAGTAATGTTTCTTATCGATGGCGGTTAAGATATCGTTTAGGACCTTGAGTGTGGCTGAGGTGCACCCATGACCAGCTCTGAAACCAGATTGCATAGCAGAGAAGGTGAGATTCTAAATGGTCGGTAGTCTGTTTGTTGACTTGGCTTTCGAAGACCTTAGAAAGGCAGGGTAGGATAGATATAGGTCTGTAGCAGTTTGGGTCAAGAGTGTGTCCCCCCCTTTGAAGAGGGGGATGACCGCACCTGCTTTCCAATCTTTGGGGATCTCAGACGACACGAAAGAGAGGTTGAACTGGCTAGTAATAGGGGTGGCAACAATTTCGGCAGATAATTTTAGAAAGAAAGGGTCCAGATTGTCTAGCCCGGCTGATTTGTAGGTGTCCAGATTTTGCAGCTCTTTCAGAACATCAGCTGAATGGATTTGGGAGAAGGAGAAATAGGGAAGGCTTTGGGCGAGTTGCTGTGGGGGGTGCAGTGCTGTTGACCGGGGTAGGAGTAGCCAGGTGGAAAGCATGGCCAGCCGTAGAAAAATGCTTATTGAAATTCTCAATTATGGTGGATTTATCAGTGGTGACAGTGTTTCCTATCTTCAGTGCAGTGGGCAGCTGGGAGGTGTTCTTATTCTCCATGGACTTTACTATATGAAAAACCACGGTGGAGCACACACGCCACCTGTTGGATTTTTGAAGTGTTACAACTGGCAATTGCCATATGGCATTTGCAAAACATTTTGCATGAATCAACGCCGATTTGGGTGGTATTGTCCATCGTGTACATGGTTTGTACTATGCCAATGTTTTCCCATTCATTTTTGTCCATTTCAGGGGGGTATTCCCTTACAGTGTCCCAGAACCTTTTTGAGTTAGTGTTGCAGGAAGCAAATTTCTGCTTGAAAAAGCTAGCCTTGGCTTTTCTAACTGCCTGTGTGTAATGGTTTCTAGCTTCCCTGAACAGCTGCATATCACGGGGGCTGTTCGATGCTAATGCAGAACGCCATAGGATGTTTTTTTTGTGTTGGTTAAGGGCAGTCAGGTCTGGGGAGAACCAAGGGCTATATCTGTTCCTGGTTCTAAATTTCTTAAATGGGGCCTGTTTATTTAAGATGGTTAGGAAGGCATTTAAAAAAAATATCCAGGCATGCTCTACTGACGGGATGAGATCAATATCCTTCCAGGATACCCTGGCCAGGTCGATTAGAAAGACCTGCTCGCTGAAGTGTTTCAGGGAGCGTTTTACAGTGATGAGTGGGGGTCGTTTGACCGCTGACCCATTACGGATGCAGGCAATGAGGCAGTGATTGCTGAGATCTTGGTTGAAGAAAGCAGAGGTGTATTTAGAGGGCAAGTTGGTTAGGATGATATCTATGAGGGTGCCCGTGTTTAAGGCTTTGGGGAGGTACCTGGTATGTTCATTGATAATTTGTGTGACATTGAGGGCATCAAGTTTAGATTGTAGGATGGCTGGGGTGTTAAGCATGTTCCAGTTTAGGTCGCCTAGCAGCATGAGCTCTGAACATAGATGGGGGGCAATCAGTTCACATATGGTGTCCAGAGCACACCTGGGGGCAGAGGGTGGTCTATAGCAGACTGCAACAGTGAGAGACTTGTTTTTAGAGAGGTGGATTTTTACCCTGCCCCCCCACCACCCAACGGACTCTTACCCTGCCCACACCACCCAATGTACTCTTACCCTGCCCACACCACCCAATGTACTCTTACCCTACCCCCACCACCCAACAGACTCTTACCCTGCCCCCACCACCCAACAGACTCGCACCTTGCCCCCACCACCCAACAGACTTGCACCTTGCCCCCACCACCCAACAGACTCGCACCTTGCCCCAACCACCCAACAGACTCTTACCCTGCCCCCCACCACCCAACAGACTCGCACCTTGCCCCCACCACCCAACAGACTCTTACCCTGCCCCCCACCACCCAACAGACTCGCACCTTGCCCCACCACCAAACAGACTCTTACCTTGCCCCCACCACCCAACAGACTCCTACCCTGCCCCACCACCCAACGGACTCTTACCCTGCCCCCCACCACCAAACAGACTCTTACACTGCCCCCTCCCCCACCACCTAACAGACTCTTACCTTGCCCCCCCACCCAACGGACTCTTACCCTGCCCCACCACCCAATGGACTCTTACCCTGCCCCCCACCACCAAACAGACTCTTACACTGCCCCCTCCCCCACCACCTAACAGACTCTTACCTTGCCCCCCCCACCCAACAGACAACATATTTGATGTGGAAAAATATCAGAGACTTCGTGAATGGTGGCCCTCAAGAGCTTTTGATGGTGATTTGATGGTCTCCAGAATGGAAAACGTTGGGAACCACTGAGCTCGTCAGTCATATCTGTGCGTTAACATGATAGGAAGGGTAACCAATGACATACAAATATTTTGCTAACCAAAAAAAACAGACTGATTAGAATGTTTGGTCTATGACTCTACATTGAACCAATCACAGTAATCAGAGACCAACTCACACACACAGTATGTACAGAGACACACGAAATACATTCCTTTTAATTCACATGTACAGCATTTATTTGACAGAGAGTCTGCACATCAGCAATATGATGCCATTTGTCATTGGTAAAGGAGTGACATATGTCCTTCAGACACTCTCAAGTCATTGGTAAAGGAGTGACATATGTCCTTCAGACACTCTCAAGTCATTGGTAAAGGGGTGACAGGTTAACAGCTCCTTATATGTCCTTCAGACACTCTCAAGTCATTGGTAAAGGGGTGACAGGTTAACAGCTCCTTATATGTCCTTCAGACACTCTCAAGTCATTGGTAAAGGAGTGACAGGTTAACAGCTCCTTATATGTCCTTCAGATACTCTCAAGTCATTGGTAAAGGGGTGACAGGTTAAAAGCTCCTTATATGTCCTTCAGACACTCTCAAGTCATTGGTAAAGGGGTGACAGGTCACACAGCTCCTTATATGTCCTTCAGACACTCTCAAGTCATTGGTAAAGGAGTGACAGGTCACACAGCTCCTTATATGTCCTTCAGACACTCTCAAGTCATTGGTAAAGGAGTGACAGGTTAACAGCTCCTTATATGTCCTTCAGACACTCTCAAGTCATTGGTAAAGGGGTGACAGGTTAACAGCTCCTTATATGTCCTTCAGACACTCTCAAGTCATAAAGGGGTGACAGGTTAACAATATGTCCTTCAGAAACTCTCAAGTCATTGGTGACAGGTTAACAGCTCCTTATATGTCCTTCAGACACTCTCAAGTCATTGGTAAAGGAGTGACAGGTTAACAGCTCCTTATATGTCCTTCAGACACTCTCAAGTCATTGGTAAAGGAGTGACAGGTTAACAGCTCCTTATATGTCCTTCAGACACTCTCAAGTCATTGGTAAAGGAGTGACAGGTTAACAGCTCCTTATATGTCCTTCAGACACTCTCAAGTCATTGGTAAAGGGGTGACAGGTTAACAGCTCCTTCTGTCCTTCAATGGTCAATGTGTTCCAGACATGAGGCTCTCACTGAGAAAACTGCTGATAGACGGAGGTGGTTGTGTTGATATTCAGCCTCTCTCATGAACCTCTAACAGGCCAACACTGTACAATGTATTCATAAAATACATTTATGTTGAATGTGTGTAGGACTGACTGACCCTCCTGCTAGATAGGTGTCCAGCTAGGTACCTAGTGGAGGACTAACTGACCCTCCTTCTAGATAGGGGTCCAGCTAGGTACCTAGTGGATGACTGACGGACCCTCCTGCTAGATAGGGGTCCAGCTAGGTACCTAGTGGAGTACGAACTGACCCTCCTGCTAGATAGGGGTCCAGCTAGGTACCTAGTGGAGGACTAACTGACCCTCCAGCTAGATAGGGGTCCAGCTAGGTACCTAGTGGAGGACTAACTGACCCTCCTGCTAGATAGGGGTCCAGCTAGGTACCTAGTGGAGGACTAACTGACCCTCCTGCTAGATAGGGGTCCAGCTAGGTACCTAGTGGAGGACTAACTGACCCTCCTGCTAGATAGGGGTCCAGCTAGGTACCTAGTGGAGGACTGACTGACCCTCCTGCTAGATAGGGGTCCAGCTAGGTACCTAGTGGAGGACTAACTGACCCTCCTGCTAGATAGGGGTCCAGCTAGGTACCTAGTGGAGGACTAACTGACCCTCCTGCTAGATAGGGGTCCAGCTAGGTACCTAGTGGAGGACTGACGGACCCTCCTGCTAGATAGGGGTCCAGCTAGGTACCTAGTGGATGACTGACAGACCCTCCTTCTAGATAGGGGTCCAGCTAGGTACCTAGTGGAGGACTAACTGACCCTCCTGCTAGATAGGGGTCCAGCTAGGTACCTAGTGGAGGACTAACTGACCCTCCTGCTAGATAGGGGTCCAGCTAGGTACCTAGTGGAGGACTAACTGACCCTCCTGCTAGATAGGGGTCCAGCTAGGTACCTAGTGGAGGACTAACTGACCCTCCTGCTAGATAGGGGTCCAGCTAGGTACCTAGTGGAGGACTAACTGACCCTCCTGCTAGAAGATCCACATGTCCAGAAGGCTGCAGAAGGAGAGAGGCTGTGTGGTTGGTCCTTCAGTAAGTTTGTTATTATAGTGGTCATGTTTGATTGACATTTTCTGTACATTGTTGTGACCCTGAATTTAAGCAACAGACAGCAAGAACATGTTGAACCATCCTGCCTGTCTACTCTGCCTGGTCTCCCCACCTCCAGGGGTTGACTACAACTGTTGATATGAAGCTCTATCCAAAGACAGGGGTCCAGCTCCCCAATAAGTTTGAACATCCTGGAACACGACTCAGTTCCTTTTCTCAACACCATGTCGGTGATGTCACGTGCCTTCTCTGCCCTCTCAGCGATTCCCCCTTTCGTGAGTCCATTTCCTCATTTCCTTCAGACAGATGGAGTTGTAATCCGATAAAAAATCTAAGGAAGGTCAAGATGACAACGTGGTGGTGTGTATCTTTGACTAGCCTCACAGTGACACTCAAAGTCAATCTTAAATGAATCATTATTTTTTGTCAGTGAGCTGAGAGGTTCCAACCAACTCAATGAACCACAGTACACATGTCAATCAGGGGCTATGCCTGGTCAGACCCAACTCAATGAACAACAGTACACATGTCAATCAGGGGCTATGCCTGGTCAGACCCAACTCAATGAACCATAGTACACATGTCAATCAGGGGCTATGCCTGGTCAGACCCAACTCAATGAACAACAGTACAGATGTCAATCAGGGGCTATGCCTGGTCAGACCCAACTCAATGAACAACAGTACAGATGTCAATCAGGGGCTATGCCTGGTCAGACCCAACTCAATGAACAACAGTACAGATGTCAATCAGGAGCTATGCCTGGTCAGACCCAACTCAATGAACAACAGTACAGATGTCAATCAGGGGCTATGCCTGGTCAGACCCAACTAAATGCACCATAGTACACATGTCAATCAGGGGCTATGCCTGGTCAGACCCAACTCAATGAACCATAGTACACATGTCAATCAGGGGCTATGCCTGGTCAGACCCAACTCAATGCACCACAGTACACATGTCAATCAGGGGCTATGCCTGGTCAGACCCAACTCAATGAACCATAGTACACATGTCAATCAGGAGCCCTCCCTGGTCAGACCCACCAGTTCTCTCATATATGGCTATACACAGACAAGCTAAATTTGCATGATTTAGCATAATTAATGAACCATTACTGTTTGCTTCATTCATGTGACCGACCAATACTGGTTCATAGCATTGGACAGACCAACACGTCACCAGTCTTCTTCTCTCTTAGATGAGACCTTGAAACTGAGATATCTCGTTCTCAAACCAACGTCTGGCCTTACTGCCAAATTACATCTACTGTTTGTGAGGATTTGTACAGTCAGCCACTTGCATGAACACACAAATTAGTTTACAGAACAGCACATGAATAAAACACAGACATTTGTTAAAAGAATAGCACAAACAAACATTTCCCTTAAAATCACTTAAGTGTCTTTGTCCACAGACTAGGAGACAGGCCTCAGCATCTTCAGATTAGGTGGAGAAGTGTCTTTGTCCACAGACTAGGAGACAGGCCTCAGCATCTTCAGATTAGGTGGAGAAGTGTCTTTGTCCACAGACTAGGAGACAGGCCTCAGCATCTTCAGATTAGGTGGAGAAGTGTCTTTGTCCACAGACTAGGAGACAGGCCTCAGTATCTTCAGATTAGGTGGAGAAGTGTCTTTGTCCACAGACTAGAAGACAGGCCTCAGTATCTTCAGATTAGGTGGAGAAGTGTCTTTGTCCACAGACTAGGAGACAGGCCTCAGCATCTTCAGATTAGGTGGAGAAGTGTCTTTGTCCACAGACTAGGAGACAGGCCTCAGTATCTTCAGATTAGGTGGAGAAGTGTCTTTGTCCACAGACTAGGAGACAGGCCTCAGTATCTTCAGATTAGGTGGAGAAGTGTCTTTGTCCACAGACTAGAAGACAGGCCTCAGCATCTTCAGATTAGGTGGAGAAGTGTCTTTGTCCACAGACTAGAAGACAGGCCTCAGCATCTTCAGATTAGGTGGAGAAGTGTCTTTGTCCACAGACTAGGAGACAGGCCTCAGCATCTTCAGATTAGGTGGAGAAGTGTCTTTGTCCACAGACTAGGAGACAGGCCTCAGCATCTTCAGATTAGGTGGAGAAGTGTCTTTGTCCACAGACTAGGAGACAGGCCTCAGCATCTTCAGATTAGGTGGAGAAGTGTCTTTGTCCACAGACTAGGAGACAGGCCTCAGCATCTTCAGATTAGGTGGAGAAGTGTCTTTGTCCACAGACTAGGAGACAGGCCTCAGTATCTTCAGATTAGGTGGAGAAGTGTCTTTGTCCACAGACTAGGAGACAGGCCTCAGCATCTTCAGATTAGGTGGAGAAGTGTCTTTGTCCACAGACTAGGAGACAGGCCTCAGTATCTTCAGATTAGGTGGAGAAGTGTCTTTGTCCACAGACTAGGAGACAGGCCTCAGCATCTTCAGATTAGGTGCTACAAAACAGGATGAAGGAGAAGGGAAGAGGGAGATCAAAAAGTATGGAGAAGAAGGAGGATTGAGATACACTTGGTCCTATGATACACCTGAGATAATGATGTGATGATGGTCCTATGATGGTCCTATGGTACACCTAAGATAATGATGTGATGGTGGTCCTATGATGGTCCTATGGTACACCTAAGATAATGATGTGATGATGGGCATATGATACACCCGAGATAATGATAGGATAATGCTAAGATAATGGCCCTATTATACACCTGCGATAATGATGAGATAATGATGAGATAATGCCCCTATGATACACCTGAGATAATGATGAGACAATGGCCCTATGATACACCTGAGATAATGATGTGACGATGGTCCTATGATACACCTGAGATAATGATGAGACAATGGCCCTATGATACACCTGAGGTAATGATGAGATAATGATTAGATAATGGTCCTATGATAAGAGTAATTTATTACAGGCAGCAACACAAAAACATGCTTCCATTCTGAAAAATACTCTCTCTTTGATCTGGGTAGCTATGTTTTTATTTGACCTATATTTAATCATTCCACATATTCAAGGGAGGGAGAAAAGAAACCGGTCTGACCTCGATTCACTCAAGAACTTAACAAGATGGTGTTCATGTTCACTGAGAGCTTTGAGACAAGCTCCCATCACTTCTGGTCCTTTAGGGAGGACTGCGTTCAGTAGTTCTCTCATTCGCTCCTGTTCAGTTGTTTCGGCTTTTATTCTGGAGTACTCTTCATCACCAATCATGTACTTTGACCGCAGAACATCTGCTATTGGCTTTGTGTTTTTGACTCCCTGAATGAGTTCAGCCCTGTGTTTCTGAAGAAACTCCTCAGCAGGAATCCCAAGGAGTGTTAATGCTGAAGAGGGGGTCAATTAAATTAATATGGTTTTAGGGTTAACAGCAGCTGTTTCTACATCTTGCAGTCTCTCCAGTTAACATTCCTCTTATAGTCATTTCCATTGTGTTACATAGTGGGATTAAGATGGATTTAATTGTAATGTTTTGTCAACAGTCTATTGAAAATACATACAAAATCTGGAAGTTCCCTCAGTCAAGTATCGCATTTCAAGCACAGATTCAACTTTCTACAAAGACAAGGCCTCATATACAGTGCCTTTGTCAGAATTTATATCATTACACCTTCATCACCCCGCTGAACATGATTCATGAAGACCTTCATCACCCCACTGAACACGACTCATGAAGACCTTCATCACTGAACATGACTCATGAAGACCTTCATCACCCCACTGAACACGACTCACGAAGGTCTTCATCACCCCACTGAACACGACTCATGAAGACCTTCATTAGTGTCCTTCATCCAAACTTGAAGAGATGTTAGCTCTATAACCCATTTTATAAAACTCGTCCACAAAACAAACTTACTCGTTGAATGAGAGTCGTTGCTGTACACATCTGAAAAACAAACAATAGAAAATATCATAAAACATTTTAATAGCATCTGTTAGAAAAGGACATTGATGATTGACATACTGTGCATGTCCAGTATTACTTACCTTTTGATACCACTGATTTCCATACTGTTCTCTCATCATCCCCGATTAACTCCATCTCAATGTCCACCCCTGTGTTTCCCATTATCATCTGACAACAGCTTGGTGTGGTGTCTGCAGGTAACAGCTGAATCTTCTGTAGGAGGCCATATGGTGCAACGATTGTAGGAGGCCATATGGTGCAACGATTGAGACAACAGAGTGAAATAGAATGATATTCCAGTTATTCATATACAATATGACAGATTCATGTCCTCAGCCTGATAAAACTACACCTCTGGATTGATGGAAGTGGAGCGGGGATTCTTGAACGCAAACCAACTGTTCAGCTTTAAGGACCCGTTTGGACTTGACAGGACGAATTCTGAAAATCCTTTGGACACCTGGTTTTTCTCCCGTTCCTGAACAGCCTACAAAATGAGCAATGTAGTAGTCAGTCAGAACAATGTAGTCTCGTAATTCACACAACATGCAGCTCACTGAGCAATCCATTTTTGTCAACAACAAAAAATGTGTTTTTGTTTTACGATCCCTATTGTACCAGGATATTATTTTAAAGGTGTACCAGGTAAGTTGACTGAGAAGAGATTCTCTTTTACAGCAACGACCTGGAGAAGAGTTACAGGGGAGAGGAGAGGGGGAAAATGAGCCAATTGGAAGCTGGGGATGATTAGGTAGCCATGATGGTATGAGGGCCAGAATGGGAATTTAGCCAGGATATCCCGGGGTTAACCCTACTCTTACGATTAGTGCCATGGGATCTTTAGTGACCATGGAGAGTCAGGACACCGGGGTTAACATCCCCACTCTTACGATAAGTGCCATGGGATCTTTAGTGACCATGGAGAGTCAGGACACCGAGGTTATCACCCCTACTCTTACGATTAGTGCCATGGGATCTTTAGTGACCATGGAGAGCCAGGACACCGTGGTTAACACTCATACGATAAGTGCCATGGGATCTTCAGTGACCATGGAGAGTCAGGACACCAGGGTTATCACCTCTACTCTTACGATTAGTGTAATGGGATCTTTAGTGATCATGGAGAGTCAGGACACCGAGGTTAACACTCATACGATAAGTGCCATGGGATCTTCAGTGACCATGGAGAGGACACCCGTTTAACGTCCCATCTGAAAGACAGCAACCTACACAGGGCAATGTCCCCTTCACTGCCCAGGGGCATTGAGTTCTCCCTCGACCAGAGGGAAGAGTGCTGTCTACTGGCTCTTCAAATGAATGAGACAGAAATAGAATTCTCACAGAGCTGCATGTTGTCTTTGTAATCAAGAGATTTTCAACAAACTATCAGCTTTCCTTCTGTAAGTTTCAACATACTGTTGTAACTTCAGTGATAGTGCCTCACCTCTTTCTGACTGGAGTTTCTGAGGAGCAGGTACAGCCTTGAAATGACTGTTGACCTTTTTACTGCCATGTAGAGGACCACGTCACAGTGGACATCTTTCTTACGAGACAGTGATTTCCATATAACAGAGATAGGTGAGAACTTGGGATGGAGAATCTTAGCATGGAATCTGGTGACCTCATGCACTTCCTCTAAAGACACTCCATGTTCCTCTACATGAAGAATCTTCATCTCATTCCTCAGGGAAGGGTTGGTCCCTGAACAACACAATACAAAGGAGATGGATGAATAATACAATATGTCTTTCTAACTAAAAGACAAAGAACATGCAGAGCCAGATCACAGTAAACTCAAACTCCCAGAATAGTTCATTCATTCATTCATTCAGGAAGTGAAACTCAGTTACATGGAAATGTCTTTCTGAATACTATTTCTATATGGTTTTACCTAAACAGACAAAGTGTGGCAGATGAACTTCCTCCAGTTCACCTAACTCCATAGTGATGTCCAGCAATGGACCACCTTGAGTGTACTGCATGTCTTTCAGAAGTTGACTGTAGGGTTCCCAGTTCCTGAAGTGATACTTCAGAATGACATCTCTCTCACACAGCCAGCGGAGCCCAGACACTGTGCACTCATAACTCCCTCTGGGTGTCCTGTGCCTGAGGGCAACAACAAGATATGGTAGAGAGGGTCAATGGTCAAATGGAGAGGTTGGATTAGAAGACTATTCCCAAAGGTAATGGGGAAATACACTAGCAGGTGGAATGAAATGTTACAAGTAGTTATATTACCTGAACATTGTCACTCCCTGGACAGTGGAAGTCAAGGGTTCAATCTGAAGCCAGTGTGTGGAGTCCTGAACAAGGACAAGCATGTCAGTAATACATATGGGGCCTGTTTCCTGGACACAGATCAGTGGAAGTTTCAATAGAAAGAAAGATCTTTTAGGTCCAGTACTAGACTTAATCTGTGTCTGGGAAACTGGCCAATTAAACCAAAGTAACTCACCTAATATATTTATTCAATGTTACATGGAATGCTGGTATCCCAAAGTGCTGAACAGAAACCAGTCTAAAACCCCAAACAGGCAAACATGTGTAAAAGATGCCCCTTCCAACATATTCCCCAGTCCACCTCATTAGGGCCGGGGCGGCAGGGTAGCCTCGTGGTTAGAGCGCTGGACTAGTAACCGGAAGGTTGCAAGCTCAAATCCCCGAGCTGATTTATCAATTAAACTGTCTAAAGACAAAATATGACAACAGCTAAAATCCTGCATGCCTACAAGCAGAACACAGTACTGTTACTAAAGCAGAACACAGGACTGTCTATATCCCAGTATGAATGGTTGGTCAGTACACTCCTGGCTTTGAGACTGTGCTTATATTACTAAAGCAGAACACAGGACTGTCTATATCCCAGTATGAATGGTTGGTCAGTACACACCTGGCTTTGAGACTGTGTTTATATTACTAAAGCAGAACACAGGACTGTCTATATCCCAGTATGAATGGTTGGTCAGTACACACCTGGCTTTGAGACTGTGTTTATATTACTAAAGCAGAACACAGGACTGTCTATATCCCAGTATGAATGGTTGGTCAGTACACACCTGGCTTTGAGACTGTACCTGACTCCTGCAAGTATGTAAAAGTAATAATTGACATTATGACTTACCTCAACATGGTCACAAGTCTTACAGCTCTGAGGAATCCCTGAAGTCAAAAGTAGTTGGTTAAAATTGACAATGTAATAATGAATTCAAATTGGTGCGCTTCCACGAACTGCATGTCAATGAAGAGATATGTGAAAAAACACCTTGAGGACTGATTCCAAACAACGTTTGCCATGTTTCGGTCGATATTATGTAGTTAATCCGGAAAAAGTTTTACGTTGTAGGTGACTGCATTTTCGGTTCGTTTCAGTAGCCAGGCGCAATGTAGAAAACGGAACGATTTCTCCTACACACAGACGCTTTCAGGAAACACTGCGCATTTGGTGTGTAACTGAGAGTCTCCTCATTGAAAACATCAGAAGCTCTTCAAAGGTAAATGATTTTATTTATTTGGTTATCTGGTTTTTGTGAAAATGTTGCGTGCTACATGTTATTCAAAATGCATTGCTAGCTTTGCATACTCTTACACAAATTAGTCAATTTCTATGGTTCAAAAGCATATTTTGAAAATCTGAGATGACAGTGTTGTTAAGAAAAGGCTAAGCTTGAGAGCAGATGCATTATTTTCATTTTATTTGCGATTTTCAGAAATCGTTAACGTTACATTATGCTAATGAGCTTCAGGCTATAACTGTATACAGGGTTTTTTCATAGCCAAACGTGAACAAAACGGAGCGATTTGTCCTACACAAATAATATTTTTTTGAAAAACTGCACATTTGCTATGTAACTGAGAGTCTCCTCATTGAAAACATCCGAAGCTCTTCAAAGTTAATGATTTTATTTATTTGGTTATCTGGCTTTTGTGAAAATGTTGCGTGCTACATGCTACACAAAATGCTATACTAGCTTTGCATACTCTTACACAAATTAGTCAATTTCTATGGTTCAAAAGCATCTTTTGAAAATCTGAGATGACAGTGTTGTTAAGAAAAGGCTAAGCTTGAGAGCAAACGCATTATTTTAATTTTATTTGCGATTTTCAGAAATCGTTAACGTTGCGTTATGCTAATGAGCCTGAGGCTTTAGTCACGATCCCGGATCCGGGATGGGGAGTTTCAAGAAGTTAATGAATGTTTGTGGAAGCAGGAAACAACATCGTTCTGGTCCGTGTTTTGTAGATGTTGGGGTCTGATTTCTGCTGGATCCTAGGATGTTCTCTTCACCCTCTAACAGAGTGTCAGCCAAGAAGTTTAGCATCGTGTTACAACCCTCTAAGTTGTTGCGGAAATCGGCACACAATGCCGTTTACTTTCTGCATCTACGTCATATCGCTGACTCTACCTTTCAGTTTGTTTTGACCAAATAGGTCATAATTGTGTTCCTTGCCTGGGAATCAACTGTAATGAACATTTAAAAATATTTTGAGTCATAAACAATTATCTGTTAACACTCACATTTCTCAGGTCCAAACTTGATCCAACTCTCTCCACCATGGTCTCTGGTGTTCTCAGGTCCAGACTTGGTCCAACTCTCTCCACCATGGTCTCTGGTGTTCTCAGGTCCAGGCTTGATCCAACTCTCTCCACCATGGTCTCTGGTGTTCTCAGGTCCAGACTTGATCCAACTCTCTCCACCATGGTCTCTGGTGTTCTCAGGTCCAGGCTTGATACAACTCTCTCCACCATGGTCTCTGGATTTGGTAAAGCAGAAGGATAGACTGTGATTAAACTAAATACAACTTATAAAGGCTTTATATAGCATACATACAGTCTTCATAAGCAGTACAAAGGGTGTATAAAGGGTGACAGGACAGCTCCCTATGTAGGCTGCATTGCCTAAATGTGACATTGCCCACTATGTCACCTTCCATAAAGTCAATACTGATGGTGACATTTAACTAGGTAGGCACAGTCGAACTGTCTGTAGGTCCAACAGAACACATTAAACACACCACTACGACTAATATAACTGTCTGAAGGTCCAACAGAACACATTAAAACACACCACTACTACTAATCTAACTGTCTGTAGGTCCAACAGAACCCATTAAAACACACCACTACTACTAATCTAACTGTCTGTAGGTCCAACATAACCCATTAAAACACACCACTACTAATCGAACTGTCTGTAGGTCTAACAGAACACATTAAAACACACCACTACTACTAATCTAACTGTCTCTAGGTCCAACAGAACCCAACACACCACTACTACTAATCTAACTGTCTGAAGGTCCAACATAACCCATTAAAACACACCACTACTAATCAAACTGTCTGTAGGTCCAACAGAACCCAACACACCACTACTACTAATCTAACTGTCTGTAGGTCCAACATAACCCATTAAAACACACCACTACTAATCAAACTGTCTGTAGGTCCAACAGAACACATTAAAACACACCACTACTACTAATCTAACTGTCTGTAGGTCCAACAGAACACATTAAAACACACCACTACTACGACTAATCTAACTGTCTGTAGGTCCAACAGAACACATTAAAACACACCACTACTACTAATCTAATTGTAGAAATGATTCAAGAGGAAAACAAATGATGAAACATCGCTATGACTCACCTCTGAATGTTTTTGTCATCTATCGGACACAGGGTCAATGAGGAGGAGGAGTACATTATAAACCCAGGATAGAGGGGTTCAGTGAATGTGGTGTGTTCTGTGTAGAAGTGTGTCACTGTACCAGAGGAGGACACACTATAGAAGGACAACGTACCAGCTGGCCAGTCCAGATACACCCCAACTCTCTTAGAAACAGGAAAAGTATCTGGTCGGCTGTATCTGATGACTCCATTATGGTAAAAGTTATAACCACTATCATGGCAGACTAAACACCAGGACTCCTTATTGTGTCCAATCCTACGGTCACTCTCCCCTCCCTTCCTCTTCATTCCTTGGTACGCCACACCAATGAAAGCCCCGTCACCATCCCTCTCCACCTCCCAGTAATATCGACCTCCAGATAAGCCTTCTCTGCAGAGAACTTGGGGATGATCCAATCTGTCTGGATGGTCTTCATAACGCTGCTTCTCTTCCACCAATGTCACCTTCCTGTTCCCCTCAGACAGTATCAGATATGGGTTTGCTGTATTTGGGTCCAGGGTGAGATAACAGGCATCTGTAGACAAAATGAGAGTTTAATCAAACCACATCTTCAAATAAAATGTTGTTTTGTAGGTACAGAACAAGTATTGATTAGTTACTATGTTAATATAGTTCTGAGTATACAGTTAATTAGGATTGTAGAGACTTACATTTCCTCAGCCCTGATTTCAGCCTGCACTCTCCACCATGATCCACACTGTAGGAGAAACAGGTTATTGACTGACAAAGACCTAATGAAGCAGTCAACATTTAAACCATATTGTTGTGTTCTGGTGTGAGTCCAGTTCATTACTAGAGACATACATTACTAGAGACATGCAGGTATTCTATCCTACCCACTGCATACAGAACAGAGTACAATTCCAACAGGATATCAGAGATGCAGAAGAAGAGTATTCATGTGGTGATGATGTATGCTGTGTTGGAGTGCTCAGCCTGCTGGGTAAACGTCCCCTTAATTCTACCATCATGTCCTCATGTTACTGACCCTACTACACTATATATGACACAACCGCTGCTCACACTATTAGGACATCTACTCTGACTTACTTCAGCTTCATCAGTTTATATGTGGGATCCACCAGAGCAGCTGAAAGCAGTCCCCCTGCAGAGTCTCCTGGGTGATTGTAGCTCAGGTCCAGCTCTTTCAGGTGGGAGGGGTTTGATATCAGAGCTGAAGACAGAGCAGCACATCCCTCCTCTGTGACCAGACAGCCAGACAGCCTACAGAGAGACACAGCAGCTGTCTAGGTTGATGTACTGATGTCAATCATCTTGTAGGACACGAATACATTTGTCCATGACACAAACATTGTGACGAAAAATCAGGTTTATACAGTATTTGCTTTACTAAGCTCAGTACAGACCTGACTGAAACAGCTGTACTTACCTCAGTGTGTGTAGTTTGCAGTCTGGATCCACCAGTCCAGCAGACAGCAGTGTAACTCAGCTCAGTACCGACCTGACTGAAACAGCTGTACTTACCCCAGTGTGTGTAGTTTACAGTCTGGATCCTCCATTCCAGCAGACAGCAGTGTAACTCAGCTCAGTACCGACCTGCCTGAAACAGCTGTACTTACCTCAGTGTGTGTAGTTTGCAGTCTGGATCCTCCATTCCAGCAGACAGCAGTGTAACTCAGCTCAGTACCGACCTGACTGAAACAGCTGTACTTACCCCAGTGTGTGTAGTTTACAGTCTGGATCCTCCAGTCCAGCAGAGAGCAGTGTAACTCCTGAGTCCTGCAGGTCATTGTCTCCCAGCTCCAGTTGGTTCAGTTGTGAGTTGGGTGAACTCAGGACTGAGGCCAGATCTGAACAGCAACCCTCTGTCAGACCACACTGACCAAGACTAGAGGGCAGAAGAGCACATCATTAACACATGTTTAAAACCTCCACATAATAACTCATACTGAAGATATTTAACTCACACTAGTGTCTGTATGTTGCAGAGGGGACTGGTTAGTCCAACACAGAGCAGCTCCACTCCTCTGTCTCCCAGGTTATTGGAGCTGAGTTCCAGTTCTCTCAGGGGGCAGTTTGGTGTCTGCAGAGCTGAGGCCAGAGTCTCACAGGATTCATATGTGATTTTACAGTCTACCAGTCTGGAGAGAGGAGATATGTTGATACACTGTTAAATATGCAAAGCTTTAAGAAAATGAGATGCATTAAGACAATAACAGAAGGAAATGATTAACCAATGTTAAATACATACTAACTCAGTCAAGATATTTAACTTTAGTGTCATATATTTATCACATTTGATGAATGTTTCTGCATATTTAAGAAGATGTTCAAATAATGTTAAAAACATAATTACTACAAATATATAAACACTATAAAGACAGTGGATACTGAAGATATGTAACTCACACTAGTGTCTGTATGTTGCAGAGTGGACTGGTTAGTCCAACACAGAGCAGCTCCACTCCTCTGTCTCCCAGGTCATTGTAGCTGAGGTCCAGTTCTCTCAGCGGAGAGTTTGGTGTCTGCAGAGCTGAGGCCAGAGTCTCACAGGATTTATATGTGAGTTTACAGTGATCCAGTCTGGAGAGAGGAGATAATCTGTTAGATATACAAATCCTTCATTATAATGACACTGTAAACATCAACTCAATAACAGAACTTACAGTGCTCTCTTGCAGGTTTTCACTACTGACAGCAACCTCTGATAACGTTCCTCTGATGTGTTGTATGTCTTCAGGTCAAACTCCTCCAGCACCTCCTCTGACATCAGTAACAGGTAGGCCAGGGCTGAACATTGGTCAGGTTTTAGTCTTGTTTCTGAAAGAGTTCCTGAATGCAGGGAGGTCTGCATGTCTTCAACAAGAGAGTTGGCACCAAGTTCATTCAGACAGTGGAACAAGTTGATGATCCTTTCTGGTGAGGATTCCTCCTTGATCTTGTATGAAAGGTACCTGACTGTTCTCTTAACTGCTTCCTCATTGGTCTGTGTTGTACTTCCTGTCTGTGTCAGAAGGCCTCGTAACAGATTCTGATTGGACTCCAGTGAGAGACCCAGAAGGAAGCGGAGGAACAGGTCCAGGTGTCCATTCTCACTCTTCAAGGCCTGGTCCACTGCTGTCCTGTGTAAGTCAGACAACTGGATTGACTCCTTCTCTTCATCATCACTAGTGGGGGAGAAAACATTTTCCTTCTTGCCCAGACATGATTCTAAAGCATGCACTGCTGCTAGAAACTCCTGAATGCTCAGATGCACAAAGCTGTAGACCTTATCTTGGTACAGTGCCGATTCTTCTTTAAAGATCTCTGTACACAATGCTGAGTACTCTGATGCCTCTGTGACGTCAATGCCACACTCTCTCAGGTCCTCCTCATAGAAGATCAGGTTGCCCTTCTGCAGCTGTTGGAAAGCCAGCTTGGCCAGTTTCAGGATCATCTCTTTGTCTGACTGAGACAGTTCCTTTGGGTTTGTCTCTGTGGCTTTGTTGTACTTCTTGTTCTTCGCAATGATTTGGATGAGTATGAAGTGTGAGTACATCTGGGTCAGAGTTTTGGGGACTTCATCCTTCTCTGCCTCTTTCAGCATCATCTCAAGGACAGTGGCTGATATCCAACAGAAGACTGGCATGTGGCACATGATGTGGAGGCTCCTTGATGTCTTCATGTGTTCGATGATTTCATTGGCCAGATTCTGATCTGTGATTTTCTTTCTGAAGTACTCCTTCTTCTGTGGATCATTGAACCCTCGTACCTCAGTCACCTGGTCAACACACTCAGGAGGGATCTGATTGGCTGCTGCAGGTCGTGAAGTTATCCAGAGTACAGCAGAGGGAAGCAAATTCCCCTTGATGAGGTTTGTGAGCAGCACGTCCACTGAGGTTGGCTTCGTGACATCACAGCACTTCTCATTGTTTTTGAAGTCTAGAGGAAGTCGACACTCATCCAGACCATCAAAAATGAAAACAGTTTTGGTTTCACCATCTTCAATGCTGTCAATCTCTTTCAGCTCTGAGAAGTAGTGGGAAAGAAGTTGCATCAGACTGTATTGGTCCTTTTTCAGGTTCAGATCACGGAAAGGAAGAGGAAACATGAAATTAACGTCCTGAATTGCTTTCCCCTCAGCCCAGTCAAGGATGACCTTCTGCACAGAGACTGTTTTTCCAACACCAGCGATTCCTTTGGTCAGCACAGTTCTGATAGGTTTGTCTTGTCCAGGTAAAGGCTTGAAGATGTCGTTGCATTTGATTGGTGTCTCTTGTGTGGTTCGTTTCTTGGATGCCATCTCTATCTGTCTAACCTCATGTTCATTATTGAGCCCTCCACTTCCACCCTCTGTGATGTAGAGCTCTGTGTAGATGTCTTTGAACAGACTTTGGTTTCCATGGTGTCCAATTCCTTCAGATATGTGTTGATACTTGTGTTTCAGTTTAGCCTTGATGTCTTGTTGGACTGTCAGCAGAGTTTGACCTGTATGAAAACAATGAGAGTTGGGACTCATAGGTTTGCTTGTATGTTTTAAAAAAGGCCTTTGTACCATTCTTTGTAATATTGTATGAAACACAGTCTTACTTCTTCTGTCCAGAAGGTTGTGTGTGATCTTTAATACATCCTCACTGTCCAAACTCTCCACTTCCTTATTGTCATCTGGCAATGGTTCCTGGCTGAAAGCAGGTGGCTGATCACTCTTCATTGATAGCAGGCTGGTTGTAGGTGACTCTGCTCTGGGCTTCTGGACACTGAACAAAACAGGGAGACAGATCACCTCATCAATATCACATTAATACCTCATCTACTTCATTTTAACAACTGTATAGTGGAACTTATAGAAGTCCCGATGTTTCTTTTAAAGCTACAGTCTGCAATTGGTAAATCCATGTTTGGTATTTTAAATTAATTATGTAGATCTACATTCCATGTCATTTGGGATCACTTTTCAGTAGTTACATTTTTTTAATTGCAATGTATATTTTGCAATTCATCTCTTACCTCTTTGAACTGGTGTCGAGAGTCATTTTAGAGGCAGTGGTCTCCTCCTCTGTCTCCCCAGAGAGACTTGTTTTAGAAGCAGTGGTCCCCTCCTCTGTCTCCCCAGAGAGACTCATTTTAGAGGCAGTGGTCCCCCCCTCTGTCTCCCCAGAGAGACTCATTTTAGAGGCAGTGGTCTCCTCCTCTCTCTCCCCAGAGAGACTCATTTTAGAGGCAGTGGTCTTCTCCTCTCTCTCCCCAGAGAGACTCGTTTTTGATGTAAGTCACAGCTCACTCAGCTTCAATAAGAAATAACAGAACAGTCAATATGTCTGAACATTGAATAACAATGACAACACTTTTATTGTCAGAGGTCAGAGTTCAGATACTTCTTGTTGCATTTAAACATACACAGTCCAATATTATTAATTTGGTTTGGTTCCCCACTAGCTGACTCAGTAACAACAGCTTGTCTACCTGGTTAGATCCCCTGACTCCATAACAACAGCTAGTTTTCCTGGTTGGATCCCCTGACTCCATAACAACAGCTAGTCTCCCTGGTTGGATCCCCTGACTCCATAACAACAGCTAGGCTACCTGGTTAGATCCCCACTCGCTGACTCCAGAACAACAGCTAGTCTACCTGGTTAGATCCCCTGACTCCATAACATACCTTAAGGGAACATTTTGACATTTGCTGTATGGTTAGTGAGAAAGTCCATATTGCAAATGTACGGTCCCTAACTAGACGTCCGAAAACGTTTGTAAAATTCGCGGACGGCGTCGGGGCCGAGCGGCAGGGCCGGACCTACCGGGAAGTCATCAAATGAACTTTGTCGGATATTCGGTTTCCATTTGATAAAATAATCAAATTTTGGGCAGTTGGCCCCGAACAAGATGGCGTCTAGGCCTCAATGGTTTTTGAGTTATGGCCATTTCTCTGGGATTAAAGGTCCAAAATGAAAATAGAGAAATTATTTTTCCACTTCAAGTCAAGGAGCCTCCGGTGTCAATAAAGAAAGAACCAGCCATTTATCTATCGTCATTTAAGAGAAATCGTACAATGACAGATTGGTGATGTTCAAAGATAGTTTTTTTTAACAGTTAAGGATCCAGTTGCAGAGTGTTCATACAAATCTTTTTAAAGTGTGCTGCGGAGCTCTGCGAGATTTCTGTGATTTTCTATGATTTTCTGAAATAACACACACTCACTAAACCCTCCGTAAATAACTCAGTTCTTAACGTGAAGACTTAAAACTCAGGATTCTGTAAAGGCATACCCCAATCAGGATATGAGTTTATTTATAGCTTCCTGTGCCAACCAGAAGTGCCTTTAATTGGGTCACACTGTCTGTTTTGAAGGGTTAAAAAAGTCACATCTTTCCAAAACTTCATATGTGTGACTAGGTAACCCTCCTAAACTGTAAATCAGTCATTTCTCCCAGCAGATGTCAAAGATAAGCTCTCACACACACACAGCAAGGATGGAGTGAACAAGTGTGGTGCCTCAAGACACAGAGAGCAGGCAATAGCATAAACATAATATCTAGGCCGTGCCGAGTTCAACGAGATATCCCGCTTGACCGTAGCTCGCTCGGTCTGAGTGCAGCGACCATGAGAAAAGTAGGCCCAAAATGAAGCCTGCCCCACAATGTCATTTGCTTTTGGGTGACAGCGGCGGAACCGTTGGGTTTAGAAGGACAATTCAACCACAGGAATGTTCCTAAGGTCCTCCCGATCTATGCAAGCCTAACCTTGACTGTGTGGCATTAACCTTTCACAGTTAAAAGAAGGTGTTTACATCAAAAAGTTTGCATTGACTTCTCTCCCCATAGGAATACATTGGCTTCACCTCGAAATTCAACCTGAGGCCTATGTGGGTTATGAATGCCTTATGAACCTGTCTTCTATGACATTCCATCAGACCACTATGAGGTCTACCTGTGTCGATTCTATGCTTCAACCCTGTGTAAATCAGTCAATTCTTAACGTAAAGACTTACAACTCAGGATTCTGTAAAAGCATACCCCAATGAGGATGTGTGTTGACTTATAGCTTCCTGTGCCATAATTGGTGTCTCAGGGGCTGTTTCGAGGGGTTAAAAAAGTCAGATCTTTCCAAAACTTCATATATGTGATTAGGCAACCCCCATGAACTGTAAATCAGTCATTCTTCCCATAAAATTTCAAAGGAAAACTAAATCACACACACACACAGCTTGGAAGGAGGGACCCATTGGGGTGCGTAGAGACATACACTGCCTGCATTAGTTAACCTTGTTGGACCTTTTAAAGAACCGTCAGACCTAGAGTTCCGAAACTTTAGAATCCTGTTCTCGACCTCAGGTCGATAGTGCGTGGTGAGTTAGGTGGCTCTAGAAGGTTCTCGGACCGAGAAACAGCCTCGTACGTTTGCAATGACTTCAATTCATTTTTGCATCACGAAAATGACGACATTTAGAAATGTCCCAGAGTCACAAGACTAGGTGCATTGCGACCGTCTCGGCCCATAGAGACAAAACCCAACGTTTCTGTCCGATAGCTCATTCAAGGACCCCGTAGCAAGTCATGGAAAAAAGTGGATTTTCAGCACCATTTAGAGTTTTGCTCGGACACCAAATGACCTATCGAGCCAAAACTTGGGATTCGGGGTCGCCTCAGCTAGGCCTACACATAATATCAGAAATGGACCCGCAGCTAGAACGTAACTATGTGTTTTATGTTTTTTTTATGGTTTAAACTGAAGGCCTTGTGAATTTTGGGCCAGCTCTGAAGTATGTGATAGTTGGCTACTAAACGAGTTGGAAAAAGTGGGTTTGGTGTCTGTTTGTATCATTTTGGTGTCAGAATGATATCTAATTGACTGATGGACGGTGACTTGCTGGTGACTCTTGTCCATTTGCAATATGTTTAAACAGTGAGGTACCATCACCATAGTGACATTCTGAAATCAACCCTAACGAGGGATGGAGAGGTACCAGAATCACTGCCCAGCCATCCCGAGTTCATCGGGCCAGTCAATTTTGCATTCCTGCACGATTTTTATAGCATGACAAATTCGTGATGGTAAATGCCCATTGAACCATATTGCAAATGCACAGTGACTTTGCAAAAGTGAGAAAACATCACCAAATGGACATAATGAAATTAACAGAACGAGCGATGGAAAGGAGCAACTATCACTGCCAGGCCATCCTGTGTACATCAGGCCAGTCAATTTTGCATTTCTGCATGATTTTTGAGCATGCCAAATTCGTGATGGTAAATTCCCATTGAAACATATTGCAAATGCACATGCACTTGCAATATGATTCAACAGTGAAAAAACGTCACCAAATGGACATGATGAAATCAACACAACGAGTGATGGAAAGGAACAACAATCACTGCCCGGCCATCCCGAGTTCATCAGGCCAGTCAATTTCTTATGACATTTGGCCCCCACAAAACATATGCCTTATGCATAAGTAAAAAATAATAATATTTTTTTACTTTTGACTTTTGACTTCCTATGAAATCATATTCCCAATGGAGAAAACATATGCCTTATGCACAAGTAAAAAAATGATGATAGTAAAATATGACTAAAGTATGTTGATACAGTTCTTATACATGTGTAATTGACACAAGAATCGAAAGAATTTCGAAAAACGGTCCAGAAAGCACTTTTTGGGGGGGGTGATAAGTTTTTGAAAGAAAATTCACTTTTTCAAAATTTTGCTTTTGGATGTTGACTTGTGTTGTATTTCCAATATGAAAAACCAAGGTGGACACGCCACCTGTTGGATTTTTAAAGTGTTACAACTGGCATTTGCCATATGGCATTTGCAATCAACTTTACACGAATCAACGCCAGAATGGGTGGTATTGGACACCGTGTATATGGTTTGTCCAATGCCAGTGTTTTCCCATTCATTTTTGTCCATTTCAGGGGGGTATTCCCTTACAACAGCTCGTCTACCTGGCTAGATCCCCTGACTCCATAACAACAGCTCGTGTGCCTGGTTGGATTCCCATTAGCTGACTCCATAACACCTGGGGTCCAAACACAACTAACTAAAAGACATTACAGTTTACATCGAAAGACGGTAGTCAACATTATAAACATTTACCAAGTAGACATTACAGACTGTTAAAACAGCTGACAGGTATTTCTTCCTAACCCTTTGGCCTCATCAAGCAGCGCTTCAGAAAGATCAGAGTGAAAACTTTGTCTGAGATTGCTGGTGTTGTGAAGAACAGCACAGTGACAGGGGTCATCATCCCACAGCTGGTTGGACTGGAGGATGGTACGGTGCTGGTGGAAAGTTATGGCTGGCAACAACACCTGACTCCGGTCTTCAGGCCACTGGCACAGATCAAGAAGTACCAGCACTTCAGGTGAATATCATTTTCATTGCATTGTATGAGGTTATTCTTCATTTCTAAACTCAGGAGGTGAATTGATGTTATGCAAGGTGGTAATGTCTTGTCAATTGGTGTAGTTATTTCCTGTTTTACAGCATCAATGCTCTGAAGCCTGGTGTTGTCGTCACCAAGGAGCGTTGGGACTCAGTCGGGACCAGGTTTCAGCTGCTGCGCAACGCTGACATCCTTCCTCCCATAGATGGTCTGCCTGTACAAGCACCACCTGGACTGGACACAGCTCGACAAACTGATATTTTTGAGAAGATCAGGGAGTTGTGCTACGAAGAAGCTATGGACAACACATGCCCTGCACCAAAAGTCAAGGGCAGGACAGAAACAGGCTCTCTGAATATAGATTCCCTTGTTCATGCGTGGTTCAGATGGACCATTTCATCATTGGGGGAGAGTTCACAGTCATCAGCACTGTCTGCAGGGCTTCTAGTCACATGACTCTCTCCTAACACACACCATACGTTGTTGCTACTTTAAAAAAATATCCTGCTGCTCAGCCACTTTACCTATACTGATTGTATACATGTAACTACCTCATCTATCACCAGTATCACTGATATGCTTATTGATATTGTTCTTCTACATACTATATAACTACCTCATCTATCACCAGTATCACTGATATGCTTATTGATATTGTTCTTCTACATACTATATAACTACCTCATCTATCACCAGTATCACTGATATGGTTATTGATATTGTTCTTCTACATACTATATAACTACCTCATCTATCACCAGTATCACTGATATGGTTATTGCTATTGTTCTTTGTCAGGGTAGGTTCCTTGTTCCTTGTCAATCATTGGCTTACTGGTGAAATCAGCAATCAGACAATAACTTCTTTAAGTAAATCAATCAAACCTTTACTAATGCAACTGCAGACAGAATTTGACAATGGAAACATAGCATGTATGTTTCTGCAACCATACCAAAGGGCTGGTTATCTATATAGACTATATACCCATGATCACTCCCTAGTGGAATGATCACCTACGTCAATGTATGTGTGTTTCCATAAGCTGAGGTTACCTTATGAGGTAACCTGGTACAGTAGCTTCTGTGAATTTATTAGCATTGTCCACCGTCACAGAAGATCAACATGTCAAAACCAGACAGTGGTTACTTCTCTTTATCTAGTTTCAGTCTGACTCAGACCCAGCCTACAAGCACACTCTCACAACAGCCAGAGCTTAACCACAAAGACTAATATAGATGCTTGTGCAACGTATAGTGGCAGCGTTTTAGACACATAGCAACAGTATCTATTCAAAGGCCTGCAGCAAAACATATGAATCTTAAGGTCCCCTTAATCAATAATTAATTAAGATTAATCCAACATCTTCTACATACTGTATCACTGGTATGGGTATTGATATGGTTCTTGTACATACTGTATATTATGTAGTTCTTTCTCTACATTGACACTTGTTATTTATATCATTTATTTTGACACTATATATTTCTGATATTGCTACTATGTCAGTAACCATGTTGTCTGTACAGTTTCTGCCTTCTGTAGAGACCCATCCACGTTGCTAGATGTGGCTGGAGGGTATAGCATTTCTATCACATGACCCATCCACGTTGCTAGATGTGGCTGGGGGGTATAGCATTTCTATCACATGACCCATCCACGTTGCTAGATGTGGCTGGAGGGTATAGCATTTCTATCACATGACCCATCCACGTTGCTAGATGTGGCTGGGGGTATAGCATTTCTATCACATGACCCATCCACGTTGCTAGATGTGGCTGGGGGTATAGCATTTCTATCACATGACCCATCCACGTTGCTAGATGTGGCTGGGAGGTATAGCATTTCTATCACATGACCCATCCACGTTGCTAGATGTGGCTGGAGGGTATAGCATTTCTATCACATGACCCATCCACGTTGCTAGATGTGGCTGGAGGGTATAGCATTTCTATCACATGACCCATCCACGTTGCTAGATGTGGCTGGGGGGTATAGCATTTCTATCACATGACCCATCCACGTTGCTAGATGTGGCTGGGGGGTATAGCATTTCTATCACATGACCCATCCACGTTGCTAGATGTGGCTGGGGGGTATAGCATTTCTATCACATGACCCATCCACGTTGCTAGATGTGGCTGGAGGGTATAGCATTTCTATCACATGACCCATCCACGTTGCTAGATGTGGCTGGGGGTATAGCATTTCTATCACATGACCCATCCACGTTGCTAGATGTGGCTGGGGGTATAGCATTTCTATCACATGACCCATCCACGTTGCTAGATGTGGCTGGGGGTATAGCATTTCTATCACATGACCCATCCACGTTGCTAGATGTGGCTGGGGGGTATAGCATTTCTATCACATGACCCATCCACGTTGCTAGATGTGGCTGGGGGGTACAGCATTTCTATCACATGACCCATCCACGTTGCTAGATGTGGCTGGGGGGTATAGCATTTCTATCACATGACCCATCCACGTTGCTAGATGTGGCTGGAGGGTATAGCATTTCTATCACATGACCCATCCACGTTGCTAGATGTGGCTGGGGGGTATAGCATTGCTATCACATGACCCATCAGTTTAGTGTCTCGATTAGCATCATCTAAAATGTATAAAATATTTATATCTGGACACTTTCTGTTGATCTGGAATTGTTCCTTATTGTAGGCTACTACTTTTAGTCTCAATCTTTACTACACTACTCACTGTTTATCACATGATCTCACATGTGAATCCTTAAACAGATGGGTGGAGCTAAGGCTTAAGAGGGTGTGAACAATGCTGAATGGGTGGTGTCAAAGGAGAGCTCTCCAATAGGTGCACCTAAACATCAGGGGCCATTTTCTCAATGATGGGGTTTCAACTCTCAAAGCAGAATTACTTTCCCATTGTTCCTCAAATGCAGAGTATGATACACCATTTTGTATCTCTGTTTCTGATTTGATCAAATGAAGAAAAATAACACATTTCAAATGCTGCTACATAAGACCGAATCAATCGGTCAGATTTAGTTTCAGCCCATTACCGCACCTGTTTTTTTACTGGATTGACTATTTTTTTCTCCAAAGAAACTAGTTTACGTGACACACGTCTTCCTCCGGGAAGTGAAAGAGCGCAAAGATTATAGCGCAAAGACAATAATCACGATCATGTGAAGTCAATCACCCATACCCTACCTACCTCATAGCCCTGTAGACTATAATATAACATTGATTCATATTGACAAGGCTGATCAATATGAATCAGCATCAATGTAAGGAAACCTAAAATTATAATTATTGAAAGTTGAAATTAGTATTGTAATAACTTAACACGTTTGTGATTGTCTTACCCCATAAATCACCTCTCTCTGCGATGGCCTAACTTCTCCAAAACACTTTTCTACAAAAAAAGAAATTACGCTACATACCTTAGAAACATTTTCTCCTACCGACAGTGTCCAGTTTTTCCTTGGCTTCCTTATAAATGTACTTCATGTTTCAACACAATGGGCGGGTTCAACAGGTATTGGTTTTTGCGAAGACACACAAAGCACACGCGCAGACAGACATGAAGACAGACACACAGACGCACACACACTCTCCTTCCCGCTCACTTTAACCCATGCGTATGCACAGTTTCTAGTGGTTGAAGTATTGCATTTCAAGAAGGCCAGTAGATTAGTATTTAGTGTAAATATGATGGACACGCTTATTCATAACAATAAAAAGGTTAATAACATGATGCAATCATTTACAGTTAGTGAGAAGAGAGAACATCCATTCCGTTTATCTTTGCATTTTAAAATAATTAAAAATAGCCATCTATTCCCTAGGCTATTATTTATTTAGTTTCCATGATAATTGCATAATAAATTCCTCACCTTTTCTGTGATGTTTTCATTCTCACGGGGTATCATATTATGGCCTACAACGAGGTCACCATTTGTTCCATCTCTCGTTTAATTGGACCCACTTCCCAGCAGTAAATAGATCAACTACGGTATTTTAAGCAGCCTATTTTGCTCTATGCCAGTGGTCACCAACCGGTCAATCGCGATCGCCTCGTCGATCTCCAAGGCATTTCTAGATGATAGCCAAACATTTCTGTAAAAAAACGATTAAGTCTTGTGTTTCTATTTTTATTATTAGTCTCGGCTGTTGGGCTGTTGGTGGTCGGTGCAGACAATTCAGCTGCTGCCCTGCGCGGCGGGTAGGCAAACTGTTGCCATTTCATCTGTCTGAATGTACAAACTGTTTCCATTTCATGTGTCTGAATGTACAAACTGTGAGTCTGTGTGTGTCTGTCTGTCTTCAGTGTGTCTTCAGTGTTCGTTGTCTCTTCCACCATCGTCTTCCTGCCGACCTGTCCAGATTGTTAACTGACCCAAACCACAAATCCATGGACACACCAACACCACTATGGAAATATACAACAATTCTCTGCAGGGCCTGACAAGTTCTGTCAGGTTGGATGAGGACTGTTGCTGCGCAGCTATTTTCAGGTCACGTCAGAGATGGTTGATATGGATCAAGTCCGGGCTGGTTGGGTAACTGAGAATGTGTCTGTGGAAACTGGCTCTGAGAATGGTTGTGTTGATATTCAGTCTCTCTCATGAACCTCTAACAGGAAACCTGCTGATAGACTGAGGTGGTTGTGTTGATATTCAGTCTCTGACTGAATAGGACTGACTGACCCTCCTGCTAGAAGAGCCACACTTCCAGGAGGCTGCAGAAGGAGAGAGGCTGTGTGGTTGTTCCTTCAGTAAGTTTATTGTTATTATAGTGGTCATGTTTGATTGACATTGTTACGAATCCCTTTTGGCCCGACAGTCTAGGGGGGATGGTAATGAGACCCGTAACATAACTCATGCAAATTATTATTGTGACAAAGGAAAAGTGTGAACGAAATAACCACGACAACAGAAATCTACCGTCAAACTCTAGGTTTATTTATAAACACACGGTAATGGGGGGAGCAGGAAAAGGGGCTGAGCTGGACCCAAGGAAAGAAACAATAAGTATTCAAAAACACCCCTAAGCTAGACTAGCCTACTTTAACAACAGCTAACTAACTAACCAAAAATACAGTGGGTGGTCCGCCCAGTTCTAACTAGTGTATTTAACAAAGTTCACCTACGGGTAGTGTATGCCCATGGGCGACTTGTCTTGGTTTCCCCCTTTTCCCACCAGCAATCAAACACAAACACCATAACCAAAAACAATACTCACAGGTGATGACAAAGTGCTATGAGGTGCTTAAACAAAAGACAGGTTAAGACACAAAGCGAGAGTGAAACACAGAGACCTACAGACATGACATTTACAGAGAGATTGAGCTGAGCTCTAGAACAAACAAATGATGGGGTTTTTAAACCATGGGGAAGGAACTGTGATAGGTCAGGAAATAGGAGGAGGTGTGTCTTCTGATTGATGATTGATTGGGGAGTGATGATTTTCACCTGAGAGGGGAGAAGGAGAGAAAAGAAACACACACACAGGATAACTGTATCCGTAACAGACATTTTCTGTACATTGTTGTGACCATGATTTAAAGCAGCAGACAGCAAGAACATGTTAAACCATCCTGCCAGTCTACTCTGCCTGGTCTCCCCACCTCCAGGGGTTGACTACAACTGTTTATCTGAAGCTGTGAACAAAGACAGGGGTCCAGCTCCCCAAGAAGGTTGATCATCCTGGAACATGAATCATTTCCTTTTCTCAACACCATCTCAAATCAAATCAAATTTTATTTGTCACATACACACGGTTAGCAGACGTTAGTGCGAGTGTAGCGAAATGCTTGTGCTTCTAGTTCCGACAATGCAGTAATAACCAACAAGTAAACTAGCTAACAATTCCAAAACTACTACCTCATACACACAAGTGTAAGGGGATAAAGAATATGTACATAAAGATATATGAATGAATGATGGTACAGAGCAGCATAGGCAAGATACAGTAGATGGTATTGAGTGCAGTATATACATATGAGATGAGTATGTCAACAAAGTGGCATAGTTAAAGTGGCTAGTGATACATGTATTACATAAGGATGCAGTAGATGATATAGAGTACAGTATATACGTATACATATGAGATGAATAATGTAGGGTATGTAAACATTATATTAGGTAGCATTGTTTAAAGTGGCTAGTGATATATTTTACATCATTTCCCATCAATTCCCATTATTAAAGTGGCTGGAGTTGAGTCAGTGTGTTGGCAGCAGCCACTCAATGTTAGTGGTGGCTGTTTAACAGTCTGATGGCCTTGAGATAGAAGCTGTTTTTCAGTCTCTCGGTCCCAGCTTTGATGCACCTGTACTGACCTCGCCTTCTGGATGATAGCGGGGTGAACAGGCAGTGGCTCGGGTGGTTGTTGTCCTTGATGATCTTTATGGCCTTCCTGTGACATTGGGTGGTGTAGGTGTCCTGGAGGGCAGGTAGTTTGCCCCCGGTGATGCGTTGTGCAGACCTCACTACCCTCTGGAGAGCCTCACGGTTGTGGGCGGAGCAGTTGCCGTACCAGGCGGTGATACAGCCCGACAGGATGCTCTCGATTGTGCATCTGTAGAAGTTTGTGAGCACTGCTTTTGGTGACAAGCGGAATTTCTTCATCCTCCTGAGGTTGAAGAGGCGCTGCTGCGCCTTCTTCACGATGCTGTCTGTGTGGGTGGACCAATTCAAATTTGTCTGTGATGTGTACGCCGAGGAACTTAAAACTTACTACCCTCTCCACTACTGTTCCATCGATGTGGATAGGGGGGTGTTCCCTCTGCTGTTTCCTGAAGTCCACAATCATCTCCTTAGTTTTGTTGACGTTGAGTGTGAGGTTATTTTCCTGACACCACACTCCGAGGGCCCTCACCTCCTCCCTGTAGGCCGTCTCGTCGTTGTTGGTAATCAAGCCTACCACTGTTCTGTCGTCCGCAAACTTGATGATTGAGTTGGAGGCGTGCGTGGCCACGCAGTCGTGGGTGAACAGGGAGTACAGGAGAGGGCTCAGAACGCACCCTTGTGGGGCCCCAGTGTTGAGGATCAGCGGGGTGGAGATGTTGTTGCCTACCCTCACCACCTGGGGGCGGCTCGTCAGGAAGTCCAGTACCCAGTTGCACAGGGCGGGGTTGAGACCCAGGGTCTCGAGCTTGATGACGAGCTTGGAGGGCACTGTGGTGTTAAATGCCGATCTGTAGTCGATGAACAGCATTCCTCTTGTCCAGATGGGTTAGGGCAGTGTGCAGTGTGGTTGAGATTGCATCGTCTGTGGACCTATTTGGGCGGTAAGCAAATTGGAGTTGGTCTAGGGTGTCAGGTAGGGTGGAGGTGATATGGTCCTGGACTAGTCTCTCAAAGCACTTCATGATGACGGAAGTGAGTTCCGGGGCGGTAGTCGTTTAGTTACCTTAGCTTTCTTGGGAACAGGAACAATGGTGGCCCTCTTGAAGCATGTGGGAACAACAGACTGGGATTGTGATTGATTGAATATGTCCGTAAACACACCAGCCAGCTGGTCTGCGCATGCTCTGAGGGCGCGGCTGGGGATGCCATCTGGGCCTGCAGCCTTGCGAGGGTTGACACGTTTAAATGTTTTCCTCACGTCGGCTGCAGTGAAGGAGAGTCCGCCTGTTTTAGTTGCGGGCCGTGTCAGTGGCACTGTATTGTCCTCAAAGCGGGCAAAAAAGTTATTTAGTCTGCCTGGGAGCAAGACATCCTGGTCTGTGACGGGGCTGGTTTTCTTTTTGTAATCCGTGATTGACTGGAGACCCTGCCACATACCTCTTGTGTCTGAGCCGTTGAATTGAGATTCTACTTTGTCTCTATACTGACGCTTAGCTTGTTTGATAGCCTTGCGGAGGGAATAGCTGCACTGTTTGTATTCGGTCATGTTTCCAGTCACCATGCCCTGATTAAAAGCAGTGTTTTGTGCTTTCAGTTTCACGCGAATGCTGCCATCAATCCACGGTTTCTTTTTTGGGAATGTTTTAATCGTTGCTATGGGAACGACATCTTCAACGCACGTTCTAATGAACTCGCACACCGAATCAGCGTATTCGTCAATGTTGTTGTCTGACGCAATACGAAGCATATCCCAGTCCACGTAATGGAAGCAGTCTTGGAGTGTGGAATCAGATTGGTCGGACCAGCGTTGAACAGACCTCAGCGCGGGAGCTTCTTGTTTTAGTTTCTGTCTGTAGGCAGGGATCAACAAAATGGAGTCGTGGTCAGCTTTTCCGAAAGGAAAATGGTGAGTTGACGCTGCTCTTATGTTCAGTAGTTCTTCTCGACTGTATGTAATGAAACCTAAGATGACCTGGGGTACCAATGTAAGAAATAAGACGTTAAACTTCTTGATACTACCCATCCCGTATCCGGGATCGTGAATACAGCCTCAGGCTCATTACCATAACGCAACGTTAACGATTTCTGAAAATCGCAAATGAAATTAAACTAATATGCCTGCTCTCAAGCTTAGCCTTTTCTTAACAACACTGTCATCTCAGATTTTCAAAATATGCTTTTGAACCATAGCAAATCAAGCATTTGTGTAAGAGTATTGCTAGCTAGCTTAGCATTTAGCGTAGCATTTAGCCCGCAACATTTTCACAAAAACCAGAAAACCAAATAAATAAAATCATTTACCTTTGAAGAACTTCGGATGTTTTCAATGAGGAGACTCTCAGTTACATAGCAAATGTTCAGTTTTTCCTGAAAGAATCTTTGTGTAGGAGAAATCGCTCCGTTTTGTACATCACATTTGGCTACCGAAACGAACCGAAAATTCAGTCACCAAAACGTCAAACTTTTTCCAAATTAACTCCATAATATCAACCGAAACATGGCAAACGTTGTTTAGAATCAATCCTCAAGGTGTTTTTTCACATATCTCTTCATTGATATGCCTTCGTGGAAGCCTGCTTTCGTCTCAGAATCCCATGGAAAAATACCAGCAGCTGAAAATGACGCAACAATTTCGACGGAGGACACCGGGCGGACACCTGGCAAAAGTAGTCTCTTATGGTCAATCTTCCAATGATATGCCTACAAATACGTCACAATGCTGCAGACACCTTGGGGAAACGATAGATAGGGCAGGCTCATTCCTGTCGCATTCACAGCCATATAAGGAGACAATGAAAAACAGAGCCTCAAAAATCCAGCTCATTTCCTGGTTGCAGTTTCATCTTGGTTCTGCCTGTAGCTCCTGTTCTGGGGCACTCACAGACAATATCTTTGCAGTTCTGGAAATCTCAGAGTGTTTTCTTTCCAAAGCTATCAATTATATGCATAGTCGAGCATCTTTTTGTGACAAAATATTGTGCTTAAAACGGGCACGTCTTTTTATCCAAAAATGAAATAGCGCCCCCATAGATTTAACAGGTTAAAAACCAAAAAACTGCATAGTTTCCTAGGAATGCAAAGCGAGGCGGCCATCTCTGTCGGCGCAGGTACTGTCGATGATGTCACGTGCCTTCTCTGTCCTCTCAGCTATCACCTTCACTGACTCCATTTCCTCACTTCCTTCAGACAGAGTGAGTTGTAGTCCCATAAAGAATCTAAGGAAGGTCTTTGGTCAAGATGTCAACATGGTGGTGTGTATCTTTGACTAGCCTGACTATCAGCTTCACCATCTGTATAGGACAAGAGATCATTCCATGTCAATCAGGAGCTCTCCCTGGTCAGGCCCAACTCAATGTACCATAGGGCACATGTCAATCAGGAGCTCTCCCTGGTCAGAACCAACAGTTTATATATGGTGATACACATACAAGTTATATTTGCATGATTTAGCATAATTAATGAATCATTACTGTTTTGTTCAATTCATGTGACCGACCAATACTGGTTCATAACATTTGACAGACCAACACCTCACCAGTCTTCTTCTCTCTAAGCTGAGACCTTGAAACTGAGATATCTCGTTCTCAAAACATCATCTGGGCTTACTGCCATATTATAGCTACTGATAGTGAGGATTTGTACAGTCAACCACTTGACGAACACACACATTGGTTTATAAAACAGCACATGAATAAAACACAAACAGTGGTTTATAAAACAGCACATGAAGGGCACTTTCTGGCATTTTCTGTATGATTGATGAGAAACTCCATATTGCAAATGTACGGTCCCTTACTAGACGTCCACGAATGTTTCTAAAATTTGCAGACGGTGGCGGGCCGTGCACCGGGGCCAGATCTTCCCGAGAAGTCATCGAACGATGTCTCTCGGACATTCAGTTTCCGTTTTATACAATTTTCAAATTTTGGTTATTTTTCTGCTGTCCCGGTAAATACCACCAGATGGCAAATGTAATCATATTGCAAATGTACAAAACATCACCAATCACTTCATGGCCATTTCTCCAAAAACGGAAAAGACTTTGAAGATGAAACTTGGTGAGCATAGGCTTGGTTACAGATCCGGTTGCGGCATGTTTACACGAATCCGTTAACTTCTCATGACTCTCAAACCCGCATGCGGGAGCGTAACAATAGCCTCAAACTAATTAGCATAACGCAGCGGACATAAATCTTCCTAGAAAATCTTCCTATTCATGAAAATCACAAATGAAATATATTGAGACACAGCTTAACCTTTTGTTAATCGCACTGTCATCTCAGATTTTCAAACTATGCTTTACAGACAACGCTAGACAAGCATTTGTGTAAGTTTATCATGGCATAATGCTATGGCTACGCTCTGCTACCAGCAGGCAACATTTTCACGAAAATAAGAAAAGCAATCAAATTAAATCATTGACCTTTGAAGAACTTTGGATGTTTTTACTCAGGAGACTCCCAGTTAGATAGCAAATGTTTCTTTTTTTCAAAAATATTATTTTTGTAGGCGAAATTGCTCCGTTTGTTCTTCTCGTTTGGCTGAGAAATCGACTGGAAAATGCAGTCACTACAACGCCAAACTTTGTTTCCAAATTAGCTCCGTAATATCGACAGAAACATGGCAAATGTTGTTTAGAATCAATCCTCAAGGTGTTTTTCACAATACATCCGTCGGGACAATTGGTTTCTCATAAGAAGCGATTGGAAAAATGGCTACTTGTGTACTTTACGCAAGATTTTCTGCGGGAGACATCATGTGACCACTTGCTAAATGTGGTCCCTTACGGCTATTCTTCAACATAAATGCGTAAAAAGACGTCACAATACTGTAGACACCTAGGGGAATACATAGACAACGTAAGCTCATTCGTAGCTCATTCACAGCAATATAAGGAGTCATTGGAATGAGGCGGTTTCAAAAAATGAGGCACTTCCTGATTGGATTTGTATCTGGGTTTCGCCTGTAACATCAGTTCTGTTGCACTCACAGACAATATCTTTGCAGTTTTTGAAATGTCAGAGTGAACGTTCCTGAGGTCCTCTCGATCTGTGCAAGCCTAATGTTGACAATTTGGCATTAACCCTTAACAGTGAAAAGAAGGTGTTTACATCAAACAGTTTGCATTGACTTCTTTCCCCATACAAATACATTGCCCACACCCCTAAATTCAACCTGAAACCTATGTGGGTTATGAATGTCTTATGAACCTGTCTTCGATAACAATCCATCAGGCCACTACGAGGTCTACCTGTGTCGATTATATGCTTCCTGGAGCAACCAGAAGAGGTTAAATTAACCCAAAAGTTGTTTTGATGTACATAATCTGCATTTGTGAAAATCACTGCATTCAACCCTGTGTAGATCAGTCAAAACTTAACAACTTAACAACTTTAAACTCTGACTTTAAGGATTCTGTAAAAGCCTACCCCAACGAGGATATGTGTTTACTTTTAGCTTCCTGTGCCAACCAGTAGTGCCTTAAATTGTGGTCATAGGGGCTGTTTTGAAGGGCTAAAAAGGTCAGATCATTTCAAAACTTCCAATGTGTGACTAGGTAACCCTCATGAACTGGAAATCAGTCATTTCTCCCATCAGATTTCCAAGAAAAGCTCACACACAGCTAGGACATAGTGACACAGTGTGGGGTTTAGAGACATACAGAGCCTGCAATAGTCACCTTCATTCGAACTATCAAAGAACCGTCAGACCTAGAGCTCTGGAACTTTAGAAACCTGTTCAGGAGCTCAATATGATAACTCACTGTGCGTTATGTGGCTCTGGAAGGTTCTCAGACTGAGAAACAGCCTCGTACATTTGGAATAACTTCAATTCATTTTGATCATTACGAAAATGACGACATTTAGAAAAGTCCCAGAGTCGCAAGACTTGGTGCATTGAAACCACCTCAGCCCATAGAGACGGACCCCAACGTTTCTTTCCGATAGCTCATTCAAGGACCCCGTAGTAACAGCCGGAAAATATGGATTTTCAGCACCAATTAAGATCGCTGCTCGGGCTCCAAATAACCTATCGAGCCGAAACTTGGGATTCAGCTAGGCCTACACATGCTGTCGGAACTGGCCCCGCAGCTGGAACGTAACTACGTATTTTATGTTTTTATTATGCTTTAAACAGAAGGAGCTGTGTATTATGGGCATGCTCTAAAATATGTGATAGTTGGTTTCTAAATGAGTTGGAAAAAGTGGGTGTAGTGTCAGTTTGTATCAGTTTGGTTTCAGAATGATATCTAATTGACTGATGGACGGTGACTTTCTGGCTGACCTTTGTCCATTTGCAATATGTTTAAACAGTGATAGACCATCACCAAATTGACATTCTGAAATAAACACCAACGAGCGATGGAGAGGAACCACTATCCCTATCAAAAAAAATAGTTTAAAAAACAACAGAGTCCCACTTCTCCCTGATCATACATGACAAATAGACAATCCAGGTTGATTCATGGCTTAACATAGTGCTATATATCATCTGGGCAGTATAAATGCCATTTGGACATGATTCACTGACTTTTGCGTTTGGAAACCAACTTCCTATGATCGTACATGGCAGATGGACATAACATCTTGATTTGGCACTTTCAATAATTTCATATTGCATTTGGACATTTCTTATGGCATTTGGCAATGGTTCACTGACTTTTGACTTCGACTTTTGACTTCCTATGAAATCATATTGCAAATGGACAAAACATATGCCTTATGGAGCGGCAGGGTAGCCTAGTGTTGGACTAGTAACCGGAAGGCTGCAAGTTCAAACCCCTGAGCTGACAAGGTACAAATCTGTCGTTCTGCCCTTGAACAGGCAATTAACCCACTGTTCCTAGGCCGACATTGAAAATAAGAATTTGTTCTTAACTTACTTTCCTAGTAAAATAAAGGTAAAAAAAAATAAAAAAAATGGACAAGTAAAAAAATATATACTTTTAATTATGACAATGAAATATGACAAGAGTATGTTCATACTGTTCTTATACATGTATAATTGACAAAACAAAATCTAAAGATATTCGAAAAACAGTCCAGAAAGCTCTTTTTTAGGGGGTTGATAAGTTTTAGAAAAAAAATTCAAATTTTCAAAATGTGACTCTTGGGTCATGACTTGATGTGCATTTGCAATATGAAAATCTATGGTGGAGCGCGCTCGCCATCGTTTGGATTTTTGCTGTATGACACTTGGCATTTGCCCTATGACATTTGCCATAAGCTTTGAATGAAATGGCATATATTTGAGTGGTATTGGACACCGTGCATATGTTTCGTACAGTGCCAATATGTTACCATTAATGTTTATCCATTTCAGGGGGGGGGGGGGGGTCTTTGTAAGTGTCTTTGTCCACAGACTAAAAGACAGGCCTCAGCATCTTCAGATTAGGTGAAGAAGTGTCTTTGTCAAAAGACTAGGAGACAGGCCTCAGCATCTTCAGATTAGGTGCTACAAGACAGAGGATGGAGGAGAAGGGAAGAGAGAGATCAGAAAGTATGGAGAAGAAGGAGGTGTTAGATACCTGAGATAATGATGTGATGATGGACGTATGATACACCTGAGATAATGATGTGATGATGGTCCTATGATACATCTAAGATAACGATGAGATAATGATGGAATAATGGTCCTATGATACACCTGAGGTAATGATGAGATAATGATGAGATAATGATGTGATGATGGTCCTATGATAAGAGTAATTTATTACAGGCAGCAACACAAAAACATGGTTCCATTCTGAAAAACAATCTCTCTTTGATCTGGGTAGCTATGTTTTTATTTGACCTATATTTAATCATTCCACATATTCAATGGAGGGAGAAAAGAAACTGGTCTTACCTCGATTCACTCAAGAACTTAACAAGATGGTGTTCATGTTCACTGAGAGCTTTGAGACAAGCTCCCATCACTTCTGGTCCTTTAGGAGGACTGCGTTCAGTAGTTTTCTCATTCGCTCCTGTTCAGTTGTTTCGGCTTTTATTCTGGAGTACTCTTCATCACCAATCATGTACTTTGACCGCAGAACATCTGCTATTGGCTTTGTGTTTTTGACTCCCTGAATGAGTTCAGCCCTGTGTTTCTGAAGAAACTCCTCAGCAGGAATCCCAAGGAGTATTAATGCTGAAGGGGGGGGGGGGGTCAATTAAATTAATATGCTTTTAGGGTTAACAGCAGCTGTTTCTACATCTTGCAGTCTCTCCAGTTACCATTCCTCTGATAGTCATTTCTTGAATAGAGCTCCAAGGTTGTAGGCAATTCCAATTGTAGTCAGTCAAAACGTAAAAATGAAATTCTTATTCGGTTTATTGAGAAGTCACTGAAAGTCAAAAGTAGAATCCCTTTTCCAGTTATTGAATAGGAATTTCAGTTTCCTTCCTGAATGGACTGATTGATTTGGAATTGACGCCTACCCTGGCTGACACGATTGTCTATTCGACATAACATACAGAGCCTTGCAAAAGTGTTCACACCCCTTGGATTTCTCTATTGTGTTACACAGTGGGATTAAGATGGATTTCATTGTAATGTTTTGTCCACAGTCTACTGAAAATACTCTGTAATGTCAAATTGGACCTGTCCCCCATACATACAACATCTGGAAGGTCCCTCAGTCAAGTATAGCTTTTCAAGCACAGATTCAACTTTCTACAAAGACAAGTCCTCATATACAGTGCCTTTGTCAGTATTTATATCATTACACCTTCATCACCCTGCTGAACATGACTCATGAAGGTCTTCATCACCCCACTGAACACGACTCATGAAGACCTTCATCACCCCACTGAACATGACTCATGAAGGTCTTCATCACCCCACCGAACATGACTCATGAAGACCTTCATCACCCCACTGAACACGACTCACGAAGGTCTTCATCACTCCACTGAACATGACTCATGAAGACCTTCATTAGTGTCCTTCATCCAAACTTGAAGAGATGTTAGCTCTATAACCCAGTTTATAAAACTCGTCCACAAAAACAAACTTACATGTTGGATGAGAGTCGTTGCTGTACACATCTGAAAAACAAACAATAGAAAATATCATAAAACATTTTAATAGCATCTGTTAGAAAAGGACATTGATGATTGACATACTGTTCATGTATAGTATTACTTACCTTTTGATACCACTGATTTCCATACTGTCCTCTCATCATCCCCGATTAACTCCATCTCAATATCCACCCCTGTGTTTCCCATAATCATCTGACAACAGCTTGGTGTGGTGTCTGCAGGTAACAGCTGAATCTTCTGTAGGAGGCCATATGGTGCAGCGATTGAGACAACAGATGGAAATAGAATGATATTCCAGTTATTCATATACAATATGACAGATTCATGTCCTCAGCCTGATAAAACTACACCTCTGGATTGATGGAAGTGGAGCGGGGATTCTTGAACGCAAACCAACTGTTCAGCTTTAAGGACCCGTTTGGACTTGACAGGACGAATTCTGAAAATCCTTTGGACACCTGGTTTTTCTCCCGTTCCTGAACAGCCTACAAAATGAGCAATGTAGTAGTCAGTCAGAACAATGTAGTCTCGTAATTCACACAACATGCAGCTCACTGAGCAATCCATTTTTGTCAACAACAAAAAATTTGTTTTTGTTTTACGATCCCTATTGTACCAGGATATTATTTTAAAGGATAACCAGGTAAGTTGACTGAGAAGAGATTCTCTTTTACATCAAAGACCTGGAGAAGAGTTACAGGGGAGAGGAGAGGGGGAAAATGAGCCAATTGGAAGCTGGGGATGATTAGGTAGCCATGATGGTATGAGGGCCAGAATGGGAATTTAGCCAGGACATCCCGGGGTTAACCCTACTCTTACGATTAGTGCCATGGGATCTTTAGTGACCATGGAGAGTCAGGACACCGGGGTTAACACCCATACTCTTACGATAAGTGCCATGGGATCTTTAGTGACCATGGAGAGTCAGGACACCGAGGTTAACACCCCTACTCTTACGATTAGTGCCATGGGATCTTTAGTGACCATGGAGAGTCAGGACACCGAGGTTAACACTCATACGATAAGTGCCATGGGATCTTCAGTGACCATGGAGAGTCAGGACACCAGGGTTATCACCTCTACTCTTACGATTAGTGTCATGGGATCTTTAGTGACCATGGAGAGTCAGGACACCGAGGTTAACACTCATACGATAAGTGCCATGGGATCTTCAGTGACCATGGAGAGGACACCCGTTTAACGTCCCATCTGAAAGACAGCAACCTACACAGGGCAATGTCCCCTTCACTGCCCAGGGGAATTGAGTTCTCCCTCGACCAGAGGGAAGAGTGCTGTCTACTGGCTCTTCAAATGAATGAGACAGAAATAGAATTCTCACAGAGCTGCATGTTGTCTTTGTAATCAAGAGATTTTCAACAAACTATCAGCTTTCCTTCATTAGGTTTCAACATACTGTTGTCACTTCAGTGATAGTGGCTCACCTCTTTCTGACTGGAGTTTCTGAGGAGCAGGTATAGCCTTGAAATGACTGTTGACCTTTTTACTGCCAAATAGAGGATCACGTCACAGTGGACATCTATGTTCCAAGACAGTAACCTCAGTATAACAGAGATGGGTGAGAATTTGGGATGAAGAATCTTAACATGGAATCTGGTGACCTCATGCACTTCCTCAAAAGACACTCCATGTTCCTCTACATGAAGAATCTTCATCTCATTCCTCAGGGAAGGGTTGGTCCCTGAACAACACAATACAAAGGAGATGGATGAATAATAGAAAGACATATTGTAACTAAAAGACAAAGAATATGCAGAGCCAGATCACAGTAAACTCAAACTCCCAGAATAGTTCATTCATTCATTCATTCAGGAAGTGAAACTCAGTTACATGGAAATGTCTTTCTGAATACTATTTCTATATGGTTTTACCTAAACAGACAAAGTGTGGCAGATGAACTTCCTCCAGTTCACCTAACTCCATAGTGATGTCCAGCAATGGACCACCTTGTGTGTACTGCATGTCTTTCAGAAGTTGACTGTAGGGTTCCCAGTTCCTGAAGTGATACTTCAGAATGACATCTCTCTCACACAGCCAGCGGAGCCCAGACACTGTGCACTCATAACTCCCTCTGGGTGTCCTGTGCCTGAGGGCAACAACAAGATGTGGTAGAGAGGGTCCATGGTCAAATGGAGAGGTTGGATTAGAAGACTATTCCCAAAGGTAATGGGGAAATACACTAGCAGGTGGAATGAAATGTTACAAGTAGTTATTTTACCTGAACATTGTCACTCCCTGGACAGTGGAAGTCAAGGGTTCAATCTGAAGCCAGTGTGTGGAGTCCTGAACAAGGACAAGCATGTCAGTAATACATATGGGGCCTGTTTCCTGGACACAGATCAGTGGAAGTTTCAATAGAAAGAAAGATCTTTTAGGTCCAGTACTAGACTTAATCTGTGTCTGGGAAACTGGCCAATTAAACCAAAGTAACTCACCTAATATATTTATTCAATGTTACATGGAATGCTGGTATCCCAAAGTGCTGAACAGAAACCAGTCTAAAACCCCAAACAGGCAAACATGTGTAAAAGATGCCCCTTCCAACATATTCCCCAGTCCACCTCATTAGGGCCGGGGCGGCAGGGTAGCCTCGTGGTTAGAGCGCTGGACTAGTAACCGGAAGGTTGCAAGCTCAAATCCCCGAGCTGATTTATCAATTAAACTGTCTAAAGACAAAATATGACAACAGCTAAAATCCTGCATGCCTACAAGCAGAACACAGTACTGTTACTAAAGCAGAACACAGGACTGTCTATATCCCAGTATGAATGGTTGGTCAGTACACTCCTGGCTTTGAGACTGTGCTTATATTACTAAAGCAGAACACAGGACTGTCTATATCCCAGTATGAATGGTTGGTCACTACACACCTGGCTTTGAGACTGTGTTTATATTGCTAAAGCAGGACACGGGACTGTCTATATCCCAGTATGAATGGTTGGTCAGTACACACCTGGCTTTGAGACTGTGTTTATATTACTAAAGCAGAACACAGGACTGTCTATATCCCAGTATGAATGGTTGGTCAGTACACAACTGGCTTTGAGACTGTGTTTATATTACTAAAGCAGAACACAGGACTGTCTATATCCCAGTATGAATGGTTGGTCAGTACACACCTGGCTTTGAGACTGTACCTGACTCCTGCAAGTATGTAAAAGTAATAATTGACATTATGACTTACCTCAACATGGTCACAAGTCTTACAGCTCTGAGGAATCCCTGAAGTCAAAAGTAGTTGGTTAAAATTGACAATGTAATAATGAATTCATAATTATTAAATAGACTTGTAATAAAAATGAATAAAAATAAGCAACAGTCTCAGAATGTACACTCATTAGGATACCATAATCTGACATTAGTGTTATATTAATGAATGTTTGTGGAAGCAGGAAACAACATCGTTCTGGTCCGTGTTTTGTAGATGTTGGGGTCTGATTTCTGCTGGATCCTAGGATGTTCTCTTCACCCTCTAACAGAGTGTCAGCCAAGAAGTTTAGCATCGTGTTACAACCCTCTAAGTTGTTGCGGAAATCGGCACACAATGCCGTTTACTTTCTGCATCTACGTCATATCGCTGACTCTACCTTTAAGTTTGTTTTGACCAAATAGGTCATAATTGTGTTCCTTGCCTGGGAATCAACTGTAATGAACATTTAAAAATATTTTGAGTCATAAACAATTATCTGTTAACATTCACATTTCTCAGGTCCAAACTTGATCCAACTCTCTCCACCATGGTCTCTGGTGTTCTCAGGTCCAGGCTTGATCCAACTCTCTCCACCATGGTCTCTGGTGTTCTCAGGTCCAGACTTGATCCAACTCTCTCCACCATGGTCTCTGGTGTTCTCAGGTCCAGGCTTGATCCAACTCTCTCCACCATGGTCTCTGGTGTTCTCAGGTCCAGGCTTGATACAACTCTCTCCACCATGGTCTCTGGTGTCCTCAGGTCCAGGCTTGATCCAACTCTCTCCACCATGGTCTCTGGTGTTCTCAGGTCCAGACTTGATCCAACTCTCTCCACCATGGTCTCTGGTGTTCTCAGGTCCAGACTTGGTCCAACTCTCTCCACCATGGTCTCTGGTGTTCTCAGGTCCAGGCTTGATACAACTCTCTCCACCATGGTCTCTGGTGTTCTCAGGTCCAGGCTTGGTCCAACTCTCTCCACCATGGTCTCTGGTGTTGTTAAAGCAGAAGGATAGACTGATTAAACTAAATACAACTTATAAAGGCTTTATATAGCATACATACAGTCTTCATAAGCAGTACAAAGGGTGTATAAAGGGTGACAGGACAGCTCCCTATGTAGGCTGCATTGCCTAAATGTGACATTGCCCACTATGTCACCTTCCATAAAGTCAATACTGATGGTGACATTTAACTAGGTAGGCACAGTCGAACTGTCTGTAGGTCCAACAGAACACATTAAACACACCACTACGACTAATATAACTGTCTGAAGGTCCAACAGAACACATTAAAACACACCACTACTACTAATCTAACTGTCTGTAGGTCCAACAGAACCCATTAAAACACACCACTACTACTAATCTAACTGTCTGTAGGTCCAACATAACCCATTAAAACACACCACTACTAATCGAACTGTCTGTAGGTCTAACAGAACACATTAAAACACACCACTACTACTAATCTAACTGTCTCTAGGTCCAACAGAACCCAACACACCACTACTACTAATCTAACTGTCTGTAGGTCCAACATAACCCATTAAAACACACCACTACTAATCAAACTGTCTGTGGGTCCAACAGAACACATTAAAACACACCACTACTACTAATCTAACTGTCTGTAGGTCCAACAGAACACATTAAAACACACCACTACTACTAATCTAATTGTAGAAATGATTCAAGAGGAAAACAAATGATGAAACATCGCTATGACTCACCTCTGAATGTTTTTGTCATCTATCGGACACAGGGTCAATGAGGTGTAGTCGGAGGTGTACATTATAAACCCAGGATAGAGGGGTTCAGTGAATGTGGTGTGTTCTGTGTAGAAGTGTGTCACTGTACCAGAGGAGGACACACTATAGAAGGACAACGTACCAGCTGGCCAGTCCAGATATACCCCAACTCTCTTAGAAACAGGAAAGGTATCTGGTCGGCTGTATCTGATGACTCCATTATGGTAAAAGTTATAACCACTATCATAGCAGACTAAACACCAGGACTCCTTATTGTGTCCAATCCTACGGTCACTCTCCCCTCCCTTCCTCTTCATTCCTTTGTACGCCACACCAATGAAAGCCCCGTCACCATCCCTCTCCACCTCCCAGTAATACCTGTATGAACTAAGAACAGAACTAAGAACAGATACAGCCCTTGGTTCACTCCAGACCTGACTGCCCTCGACCAGCACAAAAACATCCTGTGGCGGACTGCAATAGCATCGAACAGTCCCCGCGATATGCAACTGTTCAGGGAAGTCAGGAACCAATACACGCAGTCAGTCAGGAAAGCTAAGGCCAGCTTCTTCAGGCAGAAGTTTGCATCCTGTAGCTCCAACTCCAAAAATTTCTGGGACACTGTGAAGTCCATGGAGAACAAGAGCACCTCCTCCCAGCTGCCCACTGCACTGAGGCTAGGGAACACGGTCACCACCGACAAATCCATGATTATTGAAAACTTCAACAAGCATTTCTCAACGGCTGGCCATGCCTTCCGCCTGGCTACTCCAACCTCGAACCAACAGCTCCAGCCCCCCCGCAGCTCCTCGCCCAAGCCTCTCCAGGTTCTCCTTTACAAAAATCCAGATAGCAGATGTTCTGAAAGAGCTGCAAAACCTGGACCCGTATAAATCAGCTGGGCTTGACAATCTGGACCCTCTATTTCTGAAACTATCCGCCGCCATTGTCGCAACCCCTACTACCAGCCTGTTCAACCTCTCTTTCATATCGTCTGAGATTCCCAAGGATTGGAAAGCTGCCGCAGTCATCCCCCTCTTCAAAGGGGGAGACACCCTGGATCCAAACTGTTACAGACCTATATCCATTCTGCCTTGCCTATCTAAGGTCTTCGAAAGCCAAGTCAACAAACAGGTCACTGACCATCTCGAATCCCACCGTACCTTCTCCGCTATGCAATCTGGTTTCCGAGCCGGTCACGGGTGCACCTCAGCCACACTCAAGGTACTAAACGACATCATAACCGCCATCGATAAAAGACAGTACTGTGCAGCCGTCTTCATCGACCTTGCCAAGGCTTTCGACTCTGTCAATCACCATATTCTTATCGGCAGACTCAGTAGCCTCGGTTTTTCGGATGACTGCGTTGCCTGGTTCACCAATTACTTTGCAGACAGAGTTCAGTGTGTCAAATCGGAGGGCTTGCTGTCCGGTCCTCTGGCAGTCTCTATGGGGGTGCCACAGGGTTCAATTCTCGGGCCGACTCTTTTCTCTGTATATATTAATGATGTTGCTCTTGCTGCGGGCGATTCCCTGATCCACCTCTACGCAGACGACACCAGTCTATATACTTTCGGCCCGTCATTGGACACTGTGCTATCTAACCTCCAAACGAGCTTCAATGCCATACAACACTCCTTCCGTGGCTTCCAACTGCTCTTAAACGCTAGTAAAACCAAATGCATGCTTTTCAACCGTTCGCTGCCTGCACCCGCATGCCTGACTAGCATCACCACACTGGATGGTTCCGACCTTGAATATGTGGACACCTATAAGTACCTAGGTGTCTGGCTAGACTGCAAACTCTCCTTCCAGACCCATATCAAACATCTCCAATCGAAAATCAAATCAAGAGTCGGCTTTCTATTCCGTAACAAAGCCTCCTTCACTCACGCTGCCAAGCTTACCCTAGTAAAACTGACTATCCTACCGATCCTCGACTTCGGCGATGTCATCTACAAAATTGCTTCCAACACTCTTCTCAGCAAACTGGATGCAGTTTATCACAGTGCCATCCGTTTTGTCACTAAAGCACAAAGCACCTTATACTACCCACCACTGCGACTTGTATGCTCTAGAAGGCTGGCCCTCGCTACATATTCGTCGCAAGACCCACTGGCTCCAGGTCGTCTACAAGGCCATGCTAGGTAAAGCTCCGCCTTATCTCAGTTCACTGGTCACGATGGCAACACCCATCCGTAGCACGCGCTCCAGCAGGTGTATCTCACTGATCATCCCTAAAGCCAACACCTCATTTGGCCGCCTTTCGTTCCAGTACTCTGCTGCCTGTGACTGGAACGAATTGCAAAAATCGCTGAAGTTGGAGACCTTTATCTCCCTCACCAACTTCAAACATCAGCTATCTGAGTAACTAACCGATCGCTGCAGCTGTACATAATCTATTGGTAAATAGCCCACCCATTTTCACCTACCTCATCCCCACAGTTTTTATTTATTTACTTTCCTGCTCTTTTGCACACCAATATCTCTACCTGTACATGATCATTTATCAATCCAGTGTTAATCTGCAATATTGTAATTATTTGCCTACCTCCTCATGCCTTTTGCACACATTGTATATAGACTCCCCTTTTTTTCTACTGTGTTATTGACTTGTTAATTGTTTACTCCATGTGTAACTCTGTGTTGTCTGTTCACACTGCTATGCTTTATCTTGGCCAGGTCGCAGTTGTAAATGAGAACTTGTTCTCAACTAGCCTACCTGGTTAAATGAAGGTGAAAGAAAATAAAATAAAATTAGAGACCAAAACAACCATACAGATATCCGCCATGTTGTGGAGTCAACAGAAGTCAGAATAGTATTATAAGTGTTCACTTACCTTTGATGATCTTCATCAGAATGCACTCCCAGGAATCCCAGTTCTACAATAAATGTTTGATTTGTTCGATAAAGTCCATCATTTATGTCCAAATACCTCCTTGTTTTTGCACGTTTAGAACACAATCCAAACTCACGATGCGCAGGCAAGTCCAGGCAAAAGTTCAGACGAGAAGTCATATTACAGTTTGTAGAAACATGTCAAACAAAGTATAGAATCCATGTTTAGGATGTTTTTATCATAAATCTTCAATAATGTTCCAACCGGAGAATTCCTTTGTCTGTAGAAATGCAATGGAACAGAGCTAACTCTCACGGGAGCGCGCGAGACTGAGCATGTGGCACTCTGCCAGACCCCTTACTCAATCAGCTCCCACCCCCCCCTTCACAGTAGAAGCATCAAACAAGGTTATATATGCTTCCACTAGATGTCAACAGTCTTTAGAACCTTGTTTCGATAGGCGAAGAATTGAAAAACTACAAACCTCAGATTTCCCACTTCCTGGTTGGATTTTTTCTCTGGTTTTTGCCTGCCATATGAGTACTGTTATACTCACAGACATGATTCAAACCGTTTTAGAAACTTTAGAGTGTTTTCTATCCAAATCTACAAATCATATGCATATATTAGCAACTGGGCCTGAGTAGCGGGCAGTTTACTCTGGGCACCTTATTCATCCAAGCTACTAAAAACTGCCCCCAGCCATAAGAAATGTAACAACGCATTTACTGTCTGAGGTCAAAGAGTAAAATCACACTTTTTGTATTCAAACATACACAGTCCAATATGTTATTCATTTGATTTGACTTTGTTCCCCATTAGCTGACTCCATAACAACAGCTAGTCCACCTGGTTGGATCCCCTGACTCCATAACAACAGCTAGTCCACCTGGTTGGATCCCCTGACTCCATAACAACAGCTCGTCCACCTGGTTGGATCCCCTGACTCCATAACAGTCCCGTTTTGGGGGAAATCCATTACAGCAAAGTACTTCATTAATTGCTAACCAGAAATGATTTGTTATTGATATAAACATGCCTGCATTGGGTCTTTAAAGCTAGAATCCTTAGTTGCTACATCCATTTTTGGACTTATAAATGAATGATATACTGATTCATTCTTGAAGAATCTAACTTGTAAATTTCTCATGAGCTCAGTTCAACTGTTGTCCTCCATCAGAACCCAAAATATAAGCTTGTTTAACTCCAATGTTTGTAAAAACACCATTTATGTAACGGTTCTCGTCTGTCGAAGGAGAAGCGGACCAAAATGCAGCGTGGTGGTTATTCATGTTCTTTAATAAATGACTCGACATGAAATAACTAAACTAAACAATAAATGTGTGAAAACCTATACAGCATATCTGGTGAACATAAACACAAAGACAGGAAAAATCACCCACGAAATACTCAAAGAATATGGCTGTGATAGATAACCCCCACTAAGCCACACACCCAATACCTAACAAAACCCCAAGACAACACACACCACAATAATCCCATGTCACACCCTGGCCTGACCAAATAAATAAAGACAAACACAATAAACTTCAACCAGGGCGTGACAATTTAATGTTGATATCATGTATGGTCAGTCCTAGCATCCATAGCTCCATCTATGAATTTAAAAACCCTTAGCCTACAATGGTCGCTCTCCCGCGGAAATCAAATTATCATAAAACAATCCTCATCGGAAAAAAAGATTTTTGCATGGGCTGCGTCTCAATCCACACCATCCGCCGATATCGCCCTTCAGCATCTGCGGTGGAAGGTGGCAGAGCTAGAGCGGTGTTTCTCAGACCATGAGACATCCCAAAAAAATAGGGTTTCTCACACAATGTTACGTAGCATCAGAACGGTTTGGCAAACTAAACCCAGCCAAAAAAATAAATGTCCTCTCACTGTCAACTGCGTTTATTTTCAGCAAACTTAACATGTGTAAATATTTGTATGCACATAAGATTCAACAACTGAGACATAAACTTAACAAGTTCCACAGACATGTGACTAACAGAAATGGAATAATATGTCCCTGAACAAAGGGGGGGGGGTCAAAATCAAAAGTAACAGTCAGTATCTGGTGTGGTCACAAGATGCATTAAGTACTGCAGTGCATCTCCTACTCATGGACTGCACCAGATTTGCCAGTTATTGCTGTGTGATGTTAACCCACTCTTCCACCAAGGCACCTGCAAGTTCACAGACATTTCTGGGGGGGAAATGGCCCTAGCCCTCACCCTCCGAACCAACAGGTCCAAGATGTGCTCAATGGGATTGAGATCTGGGCTCTTCGCTAGCCTTGGCAGAACACTGACATTCTTGTCTTGCAGGAAATCACGCACAGAACGAGCAGTATGATGGCTGGTGGCATTGTCATGCTGGAGGGTCATGTCAGGATGAGCCTGCAGGAAGGGCACCACATGAGGGAGGAGGATGTCTTCCCTGTAATGCACAGCGTTGAGATTGCCTGCAATGACAACAAGCTCAGTCTGATGATGCTGTGACACACCGCCCCAGACCATGACGGACCCTCCTCCTCCAAATCGATCCCACTCCAGAGTACAGGCCTCGGTGTAACGCTCATTCCTTCAACGATAGACACAAATCCGACCATCACCCCTGGTGAGACAAAACCACGACTCGTCAGTGAAGAGCACTTTTTGCCAGTCCTGTCTGGCCCAGCGACGGTGGGTTTGTGCCCATAGGCGACGTTGTTGCCAGTATTGTCTGATGAGAACCTGCCTTACAACAGGCCTTACAAGCCCTCCGTCCAGCCTCTCTCAGCCTATTGCGGACAATCTGAGCACTGCTGGAGGGATTGTGCGTTCCTGGTGTAACTCGGGCAGTTGTTGATGCCATCCTGTACCTGTCCCGCAGGTGATGTTTGAATGTACCGATCCTGTGCAGGTGTTGTTATACGTGGACAGCCACACTCATGCCTCCTTTCAGCATGCCTAAGGCACGTTCACGCAGATGAGCAGGGACCCTGGGTATCATTCTTTTGGAGTTATTCCAGGGTCAATAGAAAGGCCTCTTTAGTGTCCTACGTTTTCATAACTGTGACCTTAGTTGCCTACTGTCTGTAAGCTGTTAGTGTCTTAACGACCGTTCCACAGGTGCATGTTCATTAATTGTTTATGGTTCATTGAACAAGCATGGGGAAACAGTGTTTATAAACCCTTTACAATGAAGATCTGTGAAGTTATTTGGATTTTTATGAATTAATTATCTTTGAAAGACAGGGTCCTGAAAAAGGGATGTTTCTTTTTTTTGCCGAGTTTTGATTTATGACCACATTGAAAGATGAGAGTCTCTGGGTGTTCTCTGTTTTTCCTCTCGGACGCCCACAACAAGCCTCAGAACCAGTTTTAAACTGAACGGGAAGTATAAATGGAGATAGTTTAGGCACTAAAATAAGTCGATAAATACATGATACATGTTTCCTGATCTGTCTTATCTCTCTCAGAGAGAGGACAGACACTCCAGAACGGACTTCCTTCAGATTATTCTGTCTGACGTTGTGATACGAAACCAAAGTTTACAAAGGCAAAACATTTGCAGTGGTTTAATTAAGGAGGATGATGGAAACTGGCCACTTGAGTTATATTTCATGAGTTATATTTCTCCTGTGTTTTCCCATCTTACTGGCCAGCTACTACTTTGTGTCCGGCAGAGATGTTTACAATAAGCAGAGAGGAAGAGGTGAATCGACAGGGTAATTTGGTGGAAGAATCACTTCCACCAATAGAGGATTTTTTGTATGGAGGTCAATGAAAGAGTGGTGAATTTGGTCAGCAAAAAAAAACCTATGGCTTATTTGCTGCATGTGGTTTATTTGATCAAATAGAAGTTTTGTAGTGATCGGGGTTGTTACATGTGCACTGATATAAATTGGACACATGACAGCCCGGCAACTTTGATAAAAAAACACTTCATATCGGAATAATATATATTTTTTTAAATAGGATTTTAAATCTAACCTTAACCAGTCTGCTAACCTTGTGCCTAAGCATGACCTTTAATTAAGACAAAAAAAGGTAGTCATTTTACGAAAAAGCTAATTTGGACTTTGTGGCTGTAGTAACTAGTGGAAACCGTTTTTCACACGCGTGTATCTGCCCTGTCATTGGCTAGAATGCTCCCACCTGATCTGCCCTCTCATTGGCTAGAATGCTTCCACCTGATCTTGCTTCCTCTCAACTGCCTTCCATTTTTAAGGCATTTTAATTGTTAGAGCGGCCACTATAGTAGCAGGTCAATATAATGGATAATCTGATATAGCAGCCACTATAGATACCTGGTCAATATAATGGATAATCTGATATAGCAGCCATTATAGTACCTGGTCAATATAATGGATAATCTGATACAGCCTATACTATAGTACCTGGTCAATATAATTGGTAATCTGATATAGCAGCCACTATAGTACCTGGTCAATATAATGGTAATCTGATATAGCAGCCACTATAGTACCTGGTCAATATAATGGATAATCTGATAGAGCAGCCACTATAGTACCTGGTCAATATAATGGATAATCTGATATAGCCTATACTATAGTACCTGGTCAATATAATGGATAATCTGATATAGCCTATACTATAGTACCTGGTCAATATAATGGATAATCTGATAGAGATAGGTTAGGAGGAGAACTAACAGGTTAGGAGGAGAACTAACACGGCAGGATAGGAGGAGAAGTAACAGGTTAGGAGGAGAACTAACAGGTTAGGAGGAGAACTAACACGGCAGGATAGGAGGAGAAGTAACAGGTTAGGAGGAGAACTAACAGGTTAGGAGGAGAACTAACACGGCAGGATAGGAGGAGAAGTAACAGGTTAGGAGGAGAACTAACACGGCAGGTTAGGAGGAGAACTAACAGGTTAGGAGGAGAACTAACACGGCAGGTTAGGAGGAGAACTAACAGGTTAGGAGGAGAACTAACACGGCAGGTTAGGAGGAGAACTAACACGGCAGATTAGGAGGAGAACTAACACGGCAGGTTAGGAGGAGAACTAACACGGCAGGTTAGGAGGAGAACTAACACGGCAGGTTAGGAGGAGAACTAACACGGCAGGTTAGGAGGAGAACTAACAGGTTAGGAGGAGAACTAACACGGCAGGTTAAGAGGAGAACTAACACGGCAGGTTAGGAGGAGAACTAACACGGCAGGTTAGGAGGAGAACTAACACTGCAGGTTAGGAGGAGAACTAACACGGCAGGTTAGGAGGAGAACTAACACGGCAGGTTAGGAGGAGAACTAACACGGCAGGTTAGGAGGAGAACTAACACGGCAGGTTAAGAGGAGAACTAACACGGCAGGTTAGGAGGAGAACTAAGGCAGCAGGTTAAGAGGAGAACTAACACTAACACAGGAGACTGAGGTTAAGCTTAGGAAAGGGTTAGGCTTAGCCAAAGTGCTACATTTGTGAACATATGTTGTCCCCAACTCAACCACTAGATGGAGCTGTAGGCCTACAGCTCTACTCCATCAAGCCACAACCGTAGAACCATAAACAAACCTTCTATGGAGACAAATCATCAGAATCATATAACACCGGAATGCAACATCCATCCACTTATATCAGTACATCTGTAACAGCCTAAACATTACAAACCTTCTATTAGATCTAATAAGCCTCATAGAACTCCACACTCTCATAGAACTTGTTCTCTCCTGGCCTACCTGGTTAAATAAAGGTGACATTTACACAAAGAAAAGACCTCCATACAAAAAAAAGGGCTCATCGCACAAGGACAGATTTAGGGCGGAGTAGATCCTCTATCCTGTTGTCATAGAGATGGAGGACTCATGGATATAATCTGTTTTAGCATGGCCTCCCACCATTTTAAAGAAGTCAACTGGGTAGGGATTCCTATGAGTTGGGAGCAATCAGCCAATGAAGAAGAAAATGGACTACTTTAAAATGGAGACACCCTCAATGGCACTGCCCATGCTGTCACAGAGGCTATAACGGCTAGATGCTCCCACCGGATCTCACCTCCTCCCGCCTGCCTGCCATCTTTGAGGCCATGCATTTCCATTGTTGGAGTGGTCACTTGAGTATCTTCTCAATATAATAGACAATCTTTGCTTGCATGCAGGAACATTGGTCCATTATGGGAGGGAACCTGCCTGTCTAGGGAGACTAGTGATGGACAAGTTGGGCCTATTTGAAACGTCACCAACTCCTGGCAACATTTACCAGACAATATATAGAAGGAAAAACTAACTGAACATAATTTATGATGGTTTATATTTTATTTTTGTTTTGGAATCAATGATTATAGTTTTAATTACGACTTTTAATCATTTAATAATGAATAAATACAAATGTATATCAGTAACCCACAATCATCCACCCCCCCCTTTCTACTGCACATGTTGCCATGTATATCAATAACCATGTTGCATGAAAATGAAATAGCAATTTTCTAACTCTAACTTCCTGCAATTCAAAGAAAACATTTTCAGTTTTACAGATAATTCTACTCGTGTTGCCATGGGGACATGTTGCCATTGGGTGGAGGCAAATTTTTACCAGCTTTTAATATGTTAACTGATGATCAACGGGCCCCACCCCGGTTGGTAATTCAACCACGCTTACTACAAGTTTAGCCGCTCGACTAATTTACCAATCTAAAAACATGTAGCTAACATGGGCTAATAGACTGACTGCTGATGCTCAACCACATTTACAAACTGCACCGTGTGTTTTCTATTATTCTGACGGTCAACAGGAAGTTGAGACCCAGGCTGAGTTCCAAAACAATGTTTTTTATTATTGGTTGCGGGCCGCCAGTTGCACGTCCCTGGTTTAGTGAAGAGACTCATGTTCTGCTTGAGTTCATTTGAGTTGCGATCCGTTTATCTCGCCCGGCGCACCGGGGTTTTCATTCTGAGAAAAGGCGTGCTGATGATTCAACCCGGGGTTCACAACGCGCATAGTTGAGCCGGTGACGTTATATCGAGCGCATCTGCAGTTCGCCAAACAGACCACCGCCTTCCTGATCTGTCACCAGAAAGTTTTAACTTAATATTTGATTTAGCCCTACATATAAATAGTTAATATGCACATTGTTGAACGTCACATTTACTTGACGAGACAAACTATTTGATTTAATGACGGCTACACATAATTCCGATGCACGTCTCCTTTCAGGAAGTGAACGTGAGCCAGTTTGTCAGATAATAATCACCTTAATATGCTGTCATTCACCGACAACAATAACACCATACCTCATAGCACCGTAAGCCTTTCTCACATCACATTGGATCTTATTGATTAGGCTAATCACTATGAATCAATACCAATGTAAATAAGCCTAAAATAATAATTATTGAACGTTTAAATCAATATTGTATTAACTTGGCGGATGTCTTAACCCCTAAATCATCTCTCTCTTTATGATGACTTAACGTCTCAAAAATACTTTTCTACATTACATTGTAAAAGAAAGCTACAAACATCTGAAACATTTTTATTCGACGATAACGTCCGTTACTTCCTCTACTTCCTTATACAAATATTTCCTGTTTCAACTAGAGATGGGTCGTTCAATAACGACAGGTTGTTTTTGAACGGATCTTTTTGGTGAACGTCGGTAACCGAATTGTATCGGTGAAAGAGCCGTTCATTTCGCTCCCTGGTTTACATACAGCTACGAGGTGCTTTTTGAGCTCAAAACAACGATTACCTGCAGATAAATTACACAATAATTCTATGAAGAGGGTGAATCCTTACTGCAGAAACAATAAATAGCTGGCCCAGCGCGTCATTCTTGTCAAGGCTTTGTAGTGCGTAAAAAACAAACAGTTGTTCTAATCATTTAAATACTAGTTATCGAAAAAAAGAAAAACGCCCACTTAATTTTTTGGCCAAAACCTTTGTATTTTCCTGATGTTATGAATTTTAGTGACGTTGCCAGTTCTTGTTCCTGAATGTTTTCGTTATTTGGTCCTCAAAACATGAACTCGAGATGTACCATTTGGAGATTGCAGCGTTTCCCGCAGCCATATGATTGGTCGGGTAAGCGAATGCGTCATCACACTCCCTCATCTGATTGGTCGGGTAGGCGGACCCTTCCGACTTTGTGGATGTGGTAACTAGTGAGCAAAGCAGATCACCACCTTTCTGAGTTTATCAACTTAATGTCGCATTCAAAACCACAGGGATCTCGGAAAAAACTAAATCTGACTGTGAAAAATCGCCCGAATTGACGAGAATGACTTTTATTTTTCAAAGAAACTAGTTTACGTGATACACGTCTTCCTCCGGGAAGTGAAAGAGCGCCAAGAAAAATAATCACCTTCATGTGCAGTCAATCTCCCAAACCCTACCTACCTCATAGCCCTGTAGACTATAATATAACATTGAGTCATATTGACTAGGCTGATCAATATGAATCAGCCTCAATGAAAGGAAGTATAAAATAATCTTTATTGAAAGTTGAAATCAGTATTGTAATAATTTAACAATTCTGTGGATGTCTTACCTCTGTGCGATGGCCTAACTTCTCCGAAACACTTGTCTGCATAAAATTGTAAAAGAACGGTACAGTACAAACCTTAGAAACAGTTTTCTTCTACCGATATTGTCCATTTCTTCCTTCACTTCCTTATAAATGTACTTCCTATTTTTAACACAGTGGGCTGGTTCAACATGTATACATTTATATTATATATTCACATTTATATCATGTAACGTTTTCATACACTTAATGCCAGAATTCAGCCCATAAATTCATTTTCTACCTGGTAAAAATGCATTTTGTATTATTTTATATCAGGATTTTATTGAGTGATGTTTTGCAGTGGTACCAGCAGAGGGCAGTGTGACAACAGCCAGGTTCGGCAGAAGGACGCAAGACGGTCATATCTGTGTTGTTATGGTAACATGATAGGATGGGTAACCAATGACAGACAATGATTCTGCAAACCCCCCAAAAATATTGATTATAATGTATAGCATAGGAAGTTAAAAATAGACTATTTATAATGTGAAGTGACATTGAACGAATCACACTAATCAAAGACACATTCACACACAGATACCAACACACATTCAGAGATAGACACGCACAGACAAATACATTCCATTAATTTTCCTGTCATTTATTGAAAATGTATTTGACAGAGATACTTCACATCAATCATCATTTCTGTAAATGTGACAGATTTAGCCAGCTAGCTAGTTTAACTGCAGTCCCTGGGCAGGTAGATCAACGTAGGTTGAACAGCTCCTTATATGTCCTTCAGACACTCTCAAGTCATTGGTAAAGGAGTGACAGGTTAACAGCTCCTTATATGTCCTTCAGACACTCTCAAGTCATTGGTAAAGGAGTGACAGGTTAACAGCTCCTTATATGTCCTTCAGACACTCTCAAGTCATTGGTAAAGGGGTGACAGGTTAACAGCTCCTTATATGTCCTTCAGACACTCTCAAGTCATTGGTAAAGGAGTGACAGGTCACACAGCTCCTTATATGTCCTTCAGACACTCTCAAGTCATTGGTAAAGGAGTGACAGGTTAACAGTCCTTATGTCTGTCAATGGTCAATGTGTTCCAGACATGAGGCTCTCACTGAGAAAACTGCTGATAGACGGAGGTGGTTGTGTTGATATTCAGTCTCTCTCATGAACCTCTAACAGGCCAACACTGTACAATGTATTCATAAAATACATTTATGTTGAATGTGTGTAGGAGTGACTGACCCTCCTGCTAGATAGGGGTCCAGCTAGGTACCTAGTGGAGGACTAACTGACCCTCCTGCTAGATAGGTGTCCAGCTAGGTACCTAGTGGAGGACTAACTGACCCTCCTGCTAGACAGGGGTCCAGCTAGGTACCTAGTGGAGGTCTAACTGACCCTCCTGCTAGATAGGGGTCCAGCTAGGTACCTAGTGGAGGACTAACTGACCCTCCTGCTAGATAGGGGTCCAGCTAGGTACCTAGTGGAGGACTAACTGACCCTCCTGCTAGATAGGGGTCCAGCTAGGTACCTAGTGGAGGACTAACTGACCCTCCTGCTAGATAGGGGTCCAGCTAGGTACCTAGTGGAGGACTAACTGACCCTCCTGCTAGATAGGGGTCCAGCTAGGTACCTAGTGGAGGACTAACTGACCCTCCTGCTAGATAGGGGTCCAGCTAGGTACCTAGTGGAGGACTAACTGACCCTCCTGCTAGATAGGGGTCCAGCTAGGTACCTAGTGGAGGACTAACTGACCCTCCTGCTAGATAGGGGTCCAGCTAGGTACCTAGTGGAGGACTAACTGACCCTCCTGCTAGATAGGGGTCCAGCTAGGTACCTAGTGGAGGACTAACTGACCCTCCTGCTAGATAGGGGTCCAGCTAGGTACCTAGTGGAGGACTAACTGACCCTCCTGCTAGATAGGGGTCCAGCTAGGTACCTAGTGGAGGACTAACTGACCCTCCTGCTAGATAGGGGTCCAGCTAGGTACCTAGTGGAGGACTAACTGACCCTCCTGCTAGACAGGGGTCCAGCTAGGTACCTAGTGGAGGACTAACTGACCCTCCTGCTAGATAGGGGTCCAGCTAGGTACCTAGTGGAGGACTAACTGACCCTCCTTCTAGATAGGGGTCCAGCTAGGTACCTAGTGGAGGACTAACTGACCCTCCTTCTAGATAGGGGTCCAGCTAGGTACCTAGTGGAGGACTAACTGACCCTCCTGCTAGATAGGGGTCCAGCTAGGTACCTAGTGGAGGACTAACTGACCCTCCTTCTAGATAGGGGTCCAGCTAGGTACCTAGTGGAGGACTAACTGACCCTCCTGCTAGATAGGGGTCCAGCTAGGTACCTAGTGGAGGACTAACTGACCCTCCTGCTAGATAGGGGTCCAGCTAGGTACCTAGTGGAGGACTAACTGACCCTCCTGCTAGATAGGGGTCCAGCTAGGTACCTAGTGGAGGACTAACTGACCCTCCTGCTAGAAGATCCACAAGTCCAGGAGGCTGCAGAAGGAGAGAGGCTGTGTGGTTGGACCTAACTGACCCTCCTGCTAGAAGATCCACATGTCCAGAAGGCTGCAGAAGGAGAGAGGCTGTGTGGTTGGTCCTTCAGTAAGTTTGTTATTATAGTGGTCATGTTTGATTGACATTTTCTGTACATTGTTGTGACCCTGAATTTAAGCAACAGACAGCAAGAACATGTTGAACCATCCTGCCTGTCTACTCTGCCTGGTCTCCCCACCTCCAGGGGTTGACTACAACTGTTGATATGAAGCTCTATCCAAAGACAGGGGTCCAGCTCCCCAATAAGTTTGAACATCCTGGAACACGACTCAGTTCCTTTTCTCAACACCATGTCGGTGATGTCACGTGCCTTCTCTGCCCTCTCAGCGATTCCCCCTCTCAGTGAGTCCATTTCCTCACTTCCTTCAGACAGATGGAGTTGTAATCCGTTAAAAAAATCTAAGGAAGGTCAAGATGACAACGTGGTGGTGTGTATCTTTGACTAGCCTCACAGTGACACTCAAAGTCAATCTTAAATGAATCATTATTTATTGTCAGTGAGCTGAGAGGTTCCAACCAACTCAATGAACCACAGTACACATGTCAATCAGGGGCTATGCCTGGTCAGACCCAACTCAATGAACCATAGTACACATGTCAATCAGCGGCTATGCCTGGTCAGACCCAACTCAATGAACAACAGTACACATGTCAATCAGGGGCTATGCCTGGTCAGACCCAACTCAATGAACCATAGTACACATGTCAATCAGGGGCTATGCCTGGTCAGACCCAACTCAATGAACAACAGTACAGATGTCAATCAGGAGCTCTCCCTGGGCAGACCCAGCAGTTCTCTCATATATGGCTATACACAGACAAGCTAAATTTGCATGATTTAGCATAATTAATGAATCATTACTGTTTGCTTCATTCATGTGACCGACCAACACTGGTTCATAGCATTGGACAGACCAACACGTCACCAGTCTTCTTCTCTCTAAGATGAGACCTTGAAACTGAGATATCTCGTTCTCAAACCAACGTCTGGCCTTACTGCCAAATTACATCTACTGTTTGTGAGGATTTGTACAGTCAGCCACTTGCATGAACACACAAATTAGTTTACAGAACAGCACATGAATAAAACACAGACATTTGTTAAAAGAATAGCACAAACAAACATTTCCCTTAAAATCACTTAAGTGTCTTTGTCCACAGACTAGGAGACAGGCCTCAGTATCTTCAGATTAGGTGGAGAAGTGTCTTTGTCCACAGACTAGGAGACAGGCCTCAGTATCTTCAGATTAGGTGGAGAAGTGTCTTTGTCCACAGACTAGGAGACAGGACTCAGTATCTTCAGATTAGGTGGAGAAGTGTCTTTGTCCACAGACTAGGAGACAGGCCTCAGTATCTTCAGATTAGGTGGAGAAGTGTCTTTGTCCACAGACTAGGAGACAGGCCTCAGCATCTTCAGATTAGGTGGAGAAGTGTCTTTGTCCACAGACTAGGAGACAGGCCTCAGTATCTTCAGATTAGGTGGAGAAGTGTCTTTGTCCACAGACTAGGAGACAGGCCTCAGCATCTTCAGATTAGGTGGAGAAGTGTCTTTGTCCACAGACTAGGGGACAGGCCTCAGTATCTTCAGATTAGGTGGAGAAGTGTCTTTGTCCACAGACTAGGAGACAGGCCTCAGTATCTTCAGATTAGGTGGAGAAGTGTCTTTGTCCACAGACTAGGAGACAGGCCTCAGCATCTTCAGATTAGGTGGAGAAGTGTCTTTGTCCACAGACTAGGAGACAGGCCTCAGTATCTTCAGATTAGGTGGAGAAGTGTCTTTGTCCACAGACTAGGAGACAGGACTCAGTATCTTCAGATTAGGTGGAGAAGTGTCTTTGTCCACAGACTAGGAGACAGGACTCAGCATCTTCAGATTAGGTGGAGAAGTGTCTTTGTCCACAGACTAGAAGACAGGCCTCAGTATCTTCAGATTAGGTGGAGAAGTGTCTTTGTCCACAGACTAGGAGACAGGCCTCAGCATCTTCAGATTAGGTGGAGAAGTGTCTTTGTCCACAGACTAGGAGACAGGGCTCAGCATCTTCAGATTAGGTGGAGAAGTGTCTTTGTCCACAGACTAGGAGACAGGCCTCAGCATCTTCAGATTAGGTGGAGAAGTGTCTTTGTCCACAGACTAGGAGACAGGCCTCAGCATCTTCAGATTAGGTGGAGAAGTGTCTTTGTCCACAGACTAGGAGACAGGCCTCAGTATCTTCAGATTAGGTGCTACAAGACAGGATGGAGGAGAAGGGAAGAGGGAGATCAAAAAGTATGGAGAAGAAGGAGGATTGAGATACACCTGAGGTAATGATGTGATGATGGTCCAATGATACACCTGAGATAATGATGACATAATGGCCCTATGATATACCTGAGATAATGATGAGATCATGGCCCTATGATGGTCCTATGGTACACCTGAGATAATGATGTGATGATGGTCCTATGGTACACCTGAGATAATGATCCTATGATACACCCGAGATAATGATGAGATAATGACAAGATAATGGCCCTATTATACACCTGTGATAATGATGAGATAATGATGAGATAATTCCCCTATGATACACCTGAGATAATGATAAGACAATGGCCCTATGATACACCTGAGGTAATGATGAGATAATGATGGAATAATTTACCTATGATACACCTGAGGTAATGATGAGATAATGATGAGATAATGATTAGATAATGGTCTTATGATAAGAGTAATTTATTACAGGCAGCAACACAAAAACATGCTTCCGTTTTGAAAAATACTTTCTCTTTGATCTGGGTAGCTATGTTTTTATTTGACCTATATTTAATCATTCCACATATTCAAGGGAGGGAGAAAAGAAACTGGTCTTACCTCGATTCACTCAAGTACTTAACAAGATGGTGTTCATGTTCACTGAGAGCTTTGAGACAAGCTCCCATCACTTCTGGTCCTTTAGGGAGGACTGCGTTCAGTAGTTCTCTCATTCGCTCCTGTTCAGTTGTTTCAGCTTTTATTCTGGAGTACTCTTCATCACCAATCATGCTCTTTGACGACAGATCATCTGCTATTGGCATTGGGTTTTTGACTCCCTGAATGAGTTCAGCCCTGTGTTTCTTCAGAAACTCCTCAGCAGGAATCCCAGAGAGTGTTAATGCTGAAGGGGGGTGAATTAAATTAATATGGTTTTAGGGTTAACAGCAGCTGTTTCTACATCTAATAGTCTCTCCAGTTAACATTCCTCTGATAGTCATTTCCATTGTGTTACATAGTGGGATTAAGATGGATTTAATTGTAATGTTTTGTCAACAGTCTATTGAAAATACATACAAAATCTGGAAGTTCCCTCAGTCAAGTATCGCATTTCAAGCACAGATTCAACTTTCTACAAAGACAAGGCCTCATGTACAGTGCCTTTGTCAGAATTTATATCATTACACCTTCATCACCCCTCTGAACATGATTCATGAAGACCTTCATCACCCCACTGAACACGACTCATGAAGACCTTCATCACTGAACATGACTCATGAAGACCTTCATCACCCCAATGAACACGACTCACGAAGGTCTTCATCACCCCACTGAACACGACTCATGAAGACCTTCATTAGTGTCCTTCATCCAAACTTGAAGAGATGTTAGCTCTATAACCCATTTTATAAAACTCGTCCACAAAACAAACTTACTCGTTGAATGAGAGTCGTTGCTGTACACATCTGAAAAACAAACAATAGAAAATATCATAAAACATTTTAATAGCATCTGTTAGAAAAGGACATTGATGATTGACATACTGTTCATGTATAGTATTACTTACCTTTTGATACCACTGATTTCCATACTGTCCTCTCATCATCCCCGATTAACTCCATCTCAATATCCACCCCTGTGTTTCCCATTATCATCTGACAACAGCTTGGTGTGGTGTCTGCAGGTAACAGCTGAATCTTCTGTAGGAGGCCATATGGTGCAACGATTGAGACAACAGAGTGAAATAGAATGATATTCCAGTTATTCATATACAATATGACAGATTCATGTCCTCAGCCTGATAAAACTACACCTCTGGATTGATGGAAGTGGAGCGGGGATTCTTGAACGCAAACCAACTGTTCAGCTTTAAGGACCCGTTTGGACTTGACAGGACGAATTCTGAAAATCCTTTGGACACCTGGTTTTTCTCCCGTTCCTGAACAGCCTACAAAATGAGCAATGTAGTAGTCAGTCAGAACAATGTAGTCTCGTAATTCACACAACATGCAGCTCACTGAGCAATCCATTTTTGTCAACAACAAAAAATGTTTTTTTTGTTTTACGATCCCTATTGTACCAGGATATTATTTTAAAGGTGTACCAGGTAAGTTGACTGAGAAGAGATTCTCTTTTACAGCAACGACCTGGAGAAGAGTTACAGGGGAGAGGAGAGGGGGAAAATGAGCCAATTGGAAGCTGGGGATGATTAGGTAGCCATGATGGTATGAGGGCCAGAATGGGAATTTAGCCAGGACATCCCGGGGTTAACCCTACTCTTACGATTAGTGCCATGGGATCTTTAGTGACCATGGAGAGTCAGGACACTGGGGTTAACATCCCCACTCTTACGATAAGTGCCATGGGATCTTTAGTGACCATGGAGAGTCAGGACACCGGGGTTAACACCCATACTCTTATGATAAGTGCCATGGGATCTTTAGTGACCATGGAGAGTCAGGACACCGAGGTTAACACTCATACGATAAGTGCCATGGGATCTTCAGTGACCATGGAGAGTCAGGACACCAGGGTTATCACCTCTACTCTTACGATTAGTGTCATGGGATCTTTAGTGACCATGGAGAGTCAGGACACCGAGGTTAACACTCATACGATAAGTGCCATGGGATCTTCAGTGACCATGGAGAGGACACCCGTTTAACGTCCCATCTGAAAGACAGCAACCTACACAGGGCAATCTCCCCTTCACTGCCCAGGGGCATTGAGTTCTCCCTCGACCAGAGGGAAGAGTGCTGTCTACTGGCTCTTCAAATGAATGAGACAGAAATAGAATTCTCACAGAGCTGCATGTTGTCTTTGTAATCAAGAGATTTTCAACAAACTATCAGCTTTCCTTCCGTAAGTTTCAACATACTGTTGTCACTTCAGTGATAGTGGCTCACCTCTTTCTGACTGGAGTTTCTGAGGAGCAGGTACAGCCTTGAAATGACTGTTGACCTTTTTACTGCCAAATAGAGGACCACATCACAGTGGACATCTACGTTCCAAGACAGTAACCTCAGTATAACAGAGATGGGTGAGAATTTGGGATGAAGAATCTTAACATGGAATCTGGTGACCTCATGCACTTCCTCAAAAGACACTCCATGTTCCTCTACATGAAGAATCTTCATCTCATTCCTCAGGGAAGGGTTGGTCCCTGAACAACACAATACAAAGGAGATGGATGAATAATACAATATGTCTTTCTAACTAAAAGACAAAGAATATGCAGAGCCAGATCACAGTAAACTCAAACTCCCAGAATAGTTAATTCATTCATTCATTCAGGAAGTGAAACTCAGTTACATGGAAATGTCTTTCTGAATACTATTTCTATATGGTTTTACCTAAACAGACAAAGTGTGGCAGATGAACTTCCTCCAGTTCACCTAACTCCATAGTGATGTCCAGCAATGGACCACCTTGTGTGTACTGCATGTCTTTCCGAAGTTGACTGTAGGGTTCCCAGTTCCTGAAGTGATACTTCAGAATGACATCTCTCTCACACAGCCAGCGGAGCCCAGACACTGTGCACTCATAACTCCCTCTGGGTGTCCTGTGTCTGAGGGCAACAACAAGATATGGTAGAGAAGGTCAATGGTCAAATGGAGAGGTTGGATTAGAAGACTATTCCCAAAGGTAATGGGGAAATACACTAGCAGGTGGAATGAAATGTTACAAGTAGTTATTTTACCTGAACATTGTCACTCCCTGGACAGTGGAAGTCAAGGGTTCAATCTGAAGCCAGTGTGTGGAGTCCTGAACAAGGACAAGCATGTCAGTAATACATATGGGGCCTGTTTCCTGGACACAGATCAGTGGAAGTTTCAATAGAAAGAAAGATATTTTAGGTCCAGTACTAGACTTAATCTGTGTCTGGGAAACTGGCCAATTAAACCAAAGTAACTCACCTAATATATTTATTCAATGTTACATGGAATGCTGGTATCCCAAAGTGCTGAACAGAAACCAGTCTAAAACCCCAAACAGCCAAACATGTGTAAAAGATGCCCATTCCAACATATTCCCCAGTCCACCTCATTAGGGCCGGGGCGGCAGGGTAGCCTCGTGGTTAGAGCGCTGGACTAGTAACCGGAAGGTTGCAAGCTCAAATCCCCGAGCTGATTTATCAATTAAACTGTCTAAAGACAAAATTTGACAACAGCTAAAATCCTGCATGCCTACAAGCAGAACACAGTACTGTTACTAAAGCAGGACTGTCTATATCCCAGTATGAATGGTTGGTCAGTACACTCCTGGCTTTGAGACTGTGCTTATATTACTAAAGCAGGACACAGGACTGTCTATATCCCAGTATGAATGGTTGGTCAGTACACACCTGGCTTTGAGACTGTGTTTATATTACTAAAGCAGAACACAGGACTGTCTATATCCCAGTATGAATGGTTGGTCAGTACACACCTGGCTTTGAGACTGTGTTTATATTACTAAAGCAGATCACAGGACTGTCTATATCCCAGTATGAATGGTTGGTCAGTACACATCTGGCATTGAGACTGTACCTGACTCCTGCAGGTATGTAAAAGTAATAATTGACATTATGACTTACCTCAACATGGTCACAAGTCTTACAGCTCTGAGGAATCCCTGAAGTCAAAAGTAGTTGGTTAAAGTTGACAATGTAATAATGAATTCATAATTATTAAATAGACTTGTAATAAAAATGAATAAAACTAAGCAACAGTCTCAGAATGTACACTCATTAGGATACCATAATCTGACATTAGTGTTATATTAATGAATGTTTGTGGAAGCAGGAAACAACATCGTTCTGGTCCGTGTTTTGTAGATGTTGGGGTCTGATTTCTGCTGGATCCTAGGATGTTCTCTTCACCCTCTAACAGAGTGTCAGCCAAGAAGTTTAGCATCGTGTTACAACCCTCTAAGTTGTTGCGGATGCCGTTTACTTTCTGCATCTACGTCATATCGCTGACTCTACCTTTAAGTTTGTTTTGACCAAATAGGTCATAATTGTGTTCCTTGCCTGGGAATCAACTGTAATGAACATTTAAAAATATTTTGAGTCATAAACAATTATCTGTTAACACTCACATTTCTCAGGTCCAAACTTGATCCAACTCTCTCCACCATGGTCTCTGGTGTTCTCAGGTCCAGGCTTGATCCAACTCTCTCCACCATGGTCTCTGGTGTTCTCAGGTCCAGGCTTGATACAACTCTCTCCACCATGGTCTCTGTTGTCCTCAGGTCCCGGCTTGATACAACTCTCTCCACCATGGTCTCTGGTGTTCTTAGGTCCAGGCTTGATACAACTCTCTCCACCATGGTCTCTGGTGTTCTCAGGTCCAGGCTTGATCCAACTCTCTCCACCATGGTCTCTGGTGTTCTCAGGTCCAGGCTTGATACAACTCTCTCCACCATGGTCTCTGGTGTTCTCAGGTCCAGGCTTGATCCAACTCTCTCCACCATGGTCTCTGGTGTCCTCAGGTCCAGGCTTGATCCAACTCTCTCCACCATGGTCTCTGGTGTTCTCAGGTCCAGGCTTGGTCCAACTCTCTCCACCATGGTCTCTGGTGTTCTCAGGTCCAGGCTTGATACAACTCTCTCCACCATGGTCTCTGGATTTGGTAAAGCAGAAGGATAGACTGTGATTAAACTAAATACAACTTATAAAGGCTTTATATAGCATACATACAGTCTTCATAAGCAGTACAAAGTGTGTATAAAGGGTGACAGGACAGCTCCCAATGTAGGCTGCATTGCCTAAATGTGACATTGCCCACTAAGTCACCTTCCATAAAGTCAATACTGATGGTGACATTTAACTAGGTAGGCACAGTCGAACTGTCTGTAGGTCCAACAGAACACATTAAAACACACCACTACAACTAATATAACTGTCTGAAGGTCCAACAGAACACATTAAAACACACCACTACTACTAATCTAACTGTCTGTAGGTCCAACAGAACCCATTAAAACACACCACTACTAATCGAACTGTCTGTAGGTCTAACAGAACACATTAAAACACACCACTACTACTAATCTAACTGTCTCTAGGTCCAACAGAACCCAACACACCACTACTACTAATCTAACTGTCTGTAGGTCCAACATAACCCATTAAAACACACCACTACTAATCAAACTGTCTGTGGGTCCAACAGAACACATTAAAACACACCACTACTACTAATCTAACTGTCTGTAGGTCCAACAGAACACATTAAAACACACCACTACTACTAATCTAATTGTAGAAATGATTCAAGAGGAAAACAAATGATGAAACATCGCTATGACTCACCTCTGAATGTTTTTGTCATCTATCGGACACAGGGTCAATGAGGTGTAGTCGGAGGTGTACATTATAAACCCAGGATAGAGGGGTTCAGTGAATGTGGTGTGTTCTGTGTAGAAGTGTGTCACTGTACCAGAGGAGGACACACTATAGAAGGACAACGTACCAGCTGGCCAGTCCAGATATACCCCAACTCTCTTAGAAACAGGAAAGGTATCTGGTCGGCTGTATCTGATGACTCCATTATGGTAAAAGTTATAACCACTATCATAGCAGACTAAACACCAGGACTCCTTATTGTGTCCAATCCTACGGTCACTCTCCCCTCCCTTCCTCTTCATTCCTTTGTACGCCACACCAATGAAAGCCCCGTCACCATCCCTCTCCACCTCCCAGTAATACCTGTATGAACTAAGAACAGAACTAAGAACAGATACAGCCCTTGGTTCACTCCAGACCTGACTGCCCTCGACCAGCACAAAAACATCCTGTGGCGGACTGCAATAGCATCGAACAGTCCCCGCGATATGCAACTGTTCAGGGAAGTCAGGAACCAATACACGCAGTCAGTCAGGAAAGCTAAGGCCAGCTTCTTCAGGCAGAAGTTTGCACCCTGTAGCTCCAACTCCAAAAAGTTCTGGGACACTGTGAAGTCCATGGAGAACAAGAGCACCTCCTCCCAGCTGCCCACTGCACTGAGGCTAGGGAACACGGTCACCACCGACAAATCCATGATTATTGAAAACTTCAACAAGCATTTCTCAACGGCTGGCCATGCCTTCCGCCTGGCTACTCCAACCTCGACCAACAGCTCCAGCCCCCCCGCAGCTCCTCGCCCAAGCCTCTCCAGGTTCTCCTTTACAAAAAATCCAGATAGCAGATGTTCTGAAAGAGCTGCAAAACCTGGACCCGTATAAATCAGCTGGGCTTGACAATCTGGACCCTCTATTTCTGAAACTATCCGCCGCCATTGTCGCAACCCCTACTACCAGCCTGTTCAACCTCTCTTTCATATCGTCTGAGATTCCCAAGGATTGGAAAGCTGCCGCAGTCATCCCCCTCTTCAAAGGGGGAGACACCCTGGATCCAAACTGTTACAGACCTATATCCATTCTGCCTTGCCTATCTAAGGTCTTCGAAAGCCAAGTCAACAAACAGGTCACTGACCATCTCGAATCCCACCGTACCTTCTCCGCTATGCAATCTGGTTTCCGAGCCGGTCACGGGTGCACCTCAGCCACACTCAAGGTACTAAACGACATCATAACCGCCATCGATAAAAGACAGTACTGTGCAGCCGTCTTCATCGACCTTGCCAAGGCTTTCGACTCTGTCAATCACCATATTCTTATCGGCAGACTCAGTAGCCTCGGTTTTTCGGATGACTGCGTTGCCTGGTTCACCAATTACTTTGCAGACAGAGTTCAGTGTGTCAAATCGGAGGGCTTGCTGTCCGGTCCTCTGGCAGTCTCTATGGGGGTGCCACAGGGTTCAATTCTCGGGCCGACTCTTTTCTCTGTATATATTAATGATGTTGCTCTTGCTGCGGGCGATTCCCTGATCCACCTCTACGCAGACGACACCATTCTATATACTTTCGGCCCGTCATTGGACACTGTGCTATCTAACCTCCAAACGAGCTTCAATGCCATACAACACTCCTTCCGTGGCTTCCAACTGCTCTTAAACGCTAGTAAAACCAAATGCATGCTTTTCAACCGTTCGCTGCCTGCACCCGCATGCCTGACTAGCATCACCACACTGGATGGTTCCGACCTTGAATATGTGGACACCTATAAGTACCTAGGTGTCTGGCTAGACTGCAAACTCTCCTTCCAGACCCATATCAAACATCTCCAATCGAAAATCAAATCAAGAGTCGGCTTTCTATTCCGTAACAAAGCCTCCTTCACTCACGCTGCCAAGCTTACCCTAGTAAAACTGACTATCCTACCGATCCTCGACTTCGGCGATGTCATCTACAAAATTGCTTCCAACACTCTTCTCAGCAAACTGGATGCAGTTTATCACAGTGCCATCCGTTTTGTCACTAAAGCACAAAGCACCTTATACTACCCACCACTGCGACTTGTATGCTCTAGAAGGCTGGCCCTCGCTACATATTCGTCGCAAGACCCACTGGCTCCAGGTCGTCTACAAGGCCATGCTAGGTAAAGCTCCGCCTTATCTCAGTTCACTGGTCACGATGGCAACACCCATCCGTAGCACGCGCTCCAGCAGGTGTATCTCACTGATCATCCCTAAAGCCAACACCTCATTTGGCCGCCTTTCGTTCCAGTACTCTGCTGCCTGTGACTGGAACGAATTGCAAAAATCGCTGAAGTTGGAGACCTTTATCTCCCTCACCAACTTCAAACATCAGCTATCTGAGCAGCTAACCGATCGCTGCAGCTGTACATAATCTATTGGTAAATAGCCCACCCATTTTCACCTACCTCTTCCCCACAGTTTTTATTTATTTACTTTCCTGCTCTTTTGCACACCAATATCTCTACCTGTACATGATCATTTATCAATCCAGTGTTAATCTGCAATATTGTAATTATTTGCCTACCTCCTCATGCCTTTTGCACACATTGTATATAGACTCCCCTTTTTTTCTACTGTGTTATTGACTTGTTAATTGTTTACTCCATGTGTAACTCTGTGTTGTCTGTTCACACTGCTATGCTTTGTCTTGGCCAGGTCGCAGTTGTAAATGAGAACTTGTTCTCAACTAGCCTACCTGGTTAAATGAAGGTGAAAGAAAATAAAATAAAATTAGAGACCAAAACAACCATACAGATATCCGCCATGTTGTGGAGTCAACAGAAGTCAGAATAGTATTATAAGTGTTCACTTACCTTTGATGATCTTCATCAGAATGCACTCCCAGGAATCCCAGTTCTACAATAAATGTTTGATTTGTTCGATAAAGTCCATCATTTATGTCCAAATACCTCCTTGTTTTTGCACGTTTAGAACACAATCCAAACTCACGATGCGCAGGCAAGTCCAGGCAAAAGTTCAGACGAGAAGTCATATTACAGTTTGTAGAAACATGTCAAACGAAGTATAGAATCCATGTTTAGGATGTTTTTATCATAAATCTTCAATAATGTTCCAACCGGAGAATTCCTTTGTCTGTAGAAATGCAATGGAACAGAGCTAACTCTCACGGGAGCGCGCGAGACTGAGCATGTGGCACTCTGCCAGACCCCTTACTCAATCAGCTCCCACCCCCCCCTTCACAGTAGAAGCATCAAACAAGGTTATATATGCTTCCACTAGATGTCAACAGTCTTTAGAACCTTGTTTCGATAGGCGAAGAATTGAAAAACTACAAACCTCAGATTTCCCACTTCCTGGTTGGATTTTTTTCTCTGGTTTTTGCCTGCCATATGAGTACTGTTATACTCACAGACATGATTCAAACCGTTTTAGAAACTTTAGAGTGTTTTCTATCCAAATCTACAAATCATATGCATATATTAGCAACTGGGCCTGAGTAGCGGGCAGTTTACTCTGGGCACCTTATTCATCCAAGCTACTAAAAACTGCCCCCAGCCATAAGAAATGTAACAACGCATTTACTGTCTGAGGTCAAAGAGTAAAATCACACTTTTTGTATTCAAACATACACAGTCCAATATGTTATTCATTTGATTTGACTTTGTTCCCCATTAGCTGACTCCATAACAACAGCTAGTCCACCTGGTTGGATCCCCTGACTCCATAACAACAGCTAGTCCACCTGGTTGGATCCCCTGACTCCATAACAACAGCTCGTCCACCTGGTTGGATCCCCTGACTCCATAACAGTCCCGTTTTGGGGGAAATCCATTACAGCAAAGTACTTCATTAATTGCTAACCAGAAATGATTTGTTATTGATATAAACATGCCTGCATTGGGTCTTTAAAGCTAGAATCCTTAGTTGCTACATCCATTTTTGGACTTATAAATGAATGATATACTGATTCATTCTTGAAGAATCTAACTTGTAAATTTCTCATGAGCTCAGTTCAACTGTTGTCCTCCATCAGAACCCAAAATATAAGCTTGTTTAACTCCAATGTTTGTAAAAACACCATTTATGTAACGGTTCTCGTCTGTCGAAGGAGAAGCGGACCAAAATGCAGCGTGGTGGTTATTCATGTTCTTTAATAAATGACTCGACATGAAATAACTAAACTAAACAATAAATGTGTGAAAACCTATACAGCATATCTGGTGAACATAAACACAAAGACAGGAAAAATCACCCACGAAATACTCAAAGAATATGGCTGTGATAGATAACCCCCACTAAGCCACACACCCAATACCTAACAAAACCCCAAGACAACACACACCACAATAATCCCATGTCACACCCTGGCCTGACCAAATAAATAAAGACAAACACAATAAACTTCAACCAGGGCGTGACAATTTAATGTTGATATCATGTATGGTCAGTCCTAGCATCCATAGCTCCATCTATGAATTTAAAAACCCTTAGCCTACAATGGTCGCTCTCCGCGGAAATCAAATTATCATAAAACAATCCTCATCGGAAAAAAAGATTTTTGCATGGGCTGCGTCTCAATCCACACCATCCGCCGATATCGCCCTTCAGCATCTGCGGTGGAAGGTGGCAGAGCTAGAGCGGTGTTTCTCAGACCATGAGACATCCCCAAAAAATAGGGTTTCTCACACAATGTTACGTAGCATCAGAACGGTTTGGCAAACTAAACCCAGCCAAAAAAATAAATGTCCTCTCACTGTCAACTGCGTTTATTTTCAGCAAACTTAACATGTGTAAATATTTGTATGCACATAAGATTCAACAACTGAGACATAAACTTAACAAGTTCCACAGACATGTGACTAACAGAAATGGAATAATGTGTCCCTGAACAAAGGGAGGGGGGTCAAAATCAAAAGTAACAGTCAGTATCTGGTGTGGTCACAAGCTGCATTAAGTACTGCAGTGCATCTCCTACTCATGGACTGCACCAGATTTGCCAGTTATTGCTGTGTGATGTTAACCCACTCTTCCACCAAGGCACCTGCAAGTTCACAGACATTTCTGGGGGAAATGGCCCTAGCCCTCACCCTCCGAACCAACAGGTCCAAGATGTGCTCAATGGGATTGAGATCTGGGCTCTTCGCTAGCCTTGGCAGAACACTGACATTCTTGTCTTGCAGGAAATCACGCACAGAACGAGCAGTATGATGGCTGGTGGCATTGTCATGCTGGAGGGTCATGTCAGGATGAGCCTGCAGGAAGGGCACCACATGAGGGAGGAGGATGTCTTCCCTGTAATGCACAGCGTTGAGATTGCCTGCAATGACAACAAGCTCAGTCTGATGATGCTGTGACACACCGCCCCAGACCATGACGGACCCTCCTCCTCCAAATCGATCCCACTCCAGAGTACAGGCCTCGGTGTAACGCTCATTCCTTCAACGATAGACACAAATCCGACCATCACCCCTGGTGAGACAAAACCACGACTCGTCAGTGAAGAGCACTTTTTGCCAGTCCTGTCTGGCCCAGCGACGGTGGGTTTGTGCCCATAGGCGACGTTGTTGCCAGTATTGTCTGATGAGAACCTGCCTTACAACAGGCCTTACAAGCCCTCCGTCCAGCCTCTCTCAGCCTATTGCGGACAATCTGAGCACTGCTGGAGGGATTGTGCGTTCCTGGTGTAACTCGGGCAGTTGTTGATGCCATCCTGTACCTGTCCCGCAGGTGATGTTTGAATGTACCGATCCTGTGCAGGTGTTGTTATACGTGGACAGCCACACTCATGCCTCCTTTCAGCATGCCTAAGGCACGTTCACGCAGATGAGCAGGGACCCTGGGTATCATTCTTTTGGAGTTATTCCAGGGTCAATAGAAAGGCCTCTTTAGTGTCCTACGTTTTCATAACTGTGACCTTAGTTGCCTACTGTCTGTAAGCTGTTAGTGTCTTAACGACCGTTCCACAGGTGCATGTTCATTAATTGTTTATGGTTCATTGAACAAGCATGGGGAAACAGTGTTTATAAACCCTTTACAATGAAGATCTGTGAAGTTATTTGGATTTTTATGAATTAATTATCTTTGAAAGACAGGGTCCTGAAAAAGGGATGTTTCTTTTTTTTGCCGAGTTTTGATTTATGACCACATTGAAAGATGAGAGTCTCTGGGTGTTCTCTGTTTTTCCTCTCGGACGCCCACAACAAGCCTCAGAACCAGATTTAAACTGAACGGGAAGTATAAATGGAGATAGTTTAGGCACTAAAATAAGTCGATAAATACATGATACATGTTTCCTGATCTGTCTTATCTCTCTCAGAGAGAGGACAGACACTCCAGAACGGACTTCCTTCAGATTATTCTGTCTGACGTTGTGATACGAAACCAAAGTTTACAAAGGCAAAACATTTGCAGTGGTTTAATTAAGGAGGATGATGGAAACTGGCCACTTGAGTTATATTTCATGAGTTATATTTCTCCTGTGTTTTCCCATCTTACTGGCCAGCTACTACTTTGTGTCCGGCAGAGATGTTTACAATAAGCAGAGAGGAAGAGGTGAATTGACAGGGGTAATTTGGTGGAAGAATCACTTCCACCAATAGAGGATTTTTTTGTATGGAGGTCAATGAAAGAGTGGTGAATTTGGTCAGCAAAAAAAAACCTATGGCTTATTTGCTGCATGTGGTTTATTTGATCAAATAGAAGTTTTGTAGTGATCGGGGTTGTTACATGTGCACTGATATAAATTGGACACATGACAGCCCGGCAACTTTGATAAAAAAACACTTCATATCGGAATAATATATATTTTTTTAAATAGGATTTTAAATCTAACCTTAACCAGTCTGCTAACCTTGTGCCTAAGCATGACCTTTAATTAAGACAAAAAAAGGTAGTCATTTTACGAAAAAGCTAATTTGGACTTTGTGGCTGTGGTAACTAGTGGAAACCGTTTTTCACACGCGTGTATCTGCCCTGTCATTGGCTAGAATGCTCCCACCTGATCTGCCCTCTCATTGGCTAGAATGCTTCCACCTGATCTTGCTTCCTCTCAACTGCCTTCCATTTTTAAGGCATTTTAATTGTTAGAGCGGCCACTATAGTAGCAGGTCAATATAATGGATAATCTGATATAGCAGCCACTATAGATACCTGGTCAATATAATGGATAATCTGATAGAGCAGCCATTATAGTACCTGGTCAATATAAAGGGTAATCTGATACAGCCTATACTATAGTACCTGGTCAATATAATGGATAATCTGATATAGCAGCCACTATAGTACCTGGTCAATATAATGGATAATCTGATACAGCCTATACTATAGTACCTGGTCAATATAATTGGTAATCTGATATAGCAGCCACTATAGTACCTGGTCAATATAATGGATAATCTGATAGAGCAGCCACTATAGTACCTGGTCAATATAATGGATAATCTGATAGAGCAGCCACTATAGTACCTGGTCAATAAAATGGATAATCTGATATAGCCTATGCTATAGTACCTGGTCAATATAATGGATAATCTGATATAGCAGCCACTATAGATACCTGGTCAATATAATGGATAATCTGATAGAGCAGCCACTATAGTACCTGGTCAATAAAATGGATAATCTGATATAGCCTATGCTATAGTACCTGGTCAATATAATGGATAATCTGATATAGCAGCCACTATAGATACCTGGTCAATATAATTGGTAATCTGATATAGCAGCCACTATAGTACCTGGTCAATATAATGGTAATCTGATATAGCCTATACTATAGTACCTGGTCAATATAATGGATAATCTGATATAGCAGCCACTGTAGTACCTGGTCAATATAATGGATAATCTGATATAGCAGCCACTATAGTACCTGGTCAATATAATGGATAATCTGATATAGCAGCCACTATAGTACCTGGTCAATATAATGGATAATCTAATATAGCCTATACTATAGTACCTGGTCAATATAATGGATAATCTGATATAGCAGCCACTATAGTACCTGGTCAATATAATGGATAATCTGATACAGCCTATACTATAGTACCTGGTCAATATAAAGGGTAATCTGATATAGCCTATACTATAGTACCTGGTCAATATAATGGATAATCTGATATAGCAGCCACTTTAGTACCTGGTGAATATAATGGATAATCTGATATAGCCTATACTATAGTACCTGGTCAATATAATGGATAATCTGATACAGCCTATACTATAGTACCTGGTCAATATAATGGATAATCTGATACAGCCTATACTATAGTACCTGGTCAATATAATGGATAATCTGATATAGCAGCCACTATAGTACCTGGTCAATATAATGGATAATCTGATACAGCCTATACTATAGTACCTGGTCAATATAATGGATAATCTGATATAGCAGCCACTATAGTACCTGGTCAATATAATGGATAATCTGATACAGCCTATACTATAGTACCTGGTCAATATAATGGATAATCTGATACAGCCTATACTACAGTACCTGGTCAATATAATGGATAATCTGATACAGCCTATACTATAGTACCTGGTCAATATAATGGATAATCTGATATAGCAGCCACTATAGTACCTGGTCAATATAATGGATAATCTGATACAGCCTATACTATAGTACCTGGTCAATATAATGGATAATCTGATACAGCCTATACTATAGTAACTGGTCAATATAATGGATAATCTGATATAGCAGCCACTATAGTACCTGGTCAATATAATGGATAATCTGATATAGCCTATACTATAGTACCTGGTCAATATAATGGATAATCTGATAGAGCAGCCACTATAGTACCTGGTCAATATAATGGATAATCTGATATAGCAGCCACTCTAGTACCTGGTCAATATAATGGATAATCTGATAGAGCAGCCACTATAGTACCTGGTCAATATAATGGATAATCTGATATAGCAGCCACTATAGATAACTGGTCAATATAATGGATAATCTGATATAGCAGCCACTATAGTACCTGGTCAATATAATGGATAATCTGATATAGCAGCCACTATAGTACCTGGTCAATATAATGGATAATCTGATATAGCAGCCACTATAGTACCTGGTCAATATAATGGATAATCTGATATAGCAGCCACTATAGTACCTGGTCAATAAAATGGATAATCTGATACAGCCTATACTATAGTACCTGGTCAATATAATGGATAATCTGATATAGCAGCCACTATAGTACCTGGTCAATATAATTGGTAATCTGATATAGCCTATACTATAGTACCTGGTGAATATAATGGATAATCTGATACAGCCTATACTATAGTACCTGGTCAATATAATGGATAATCTGATATAGCAGCCACTATAGTACCTGGTCAATATAATGGATAATCTGATATAGCAGCTACTATAGTACCTGGTCAATATAATGGATAATCTGATATAGCAGCCACTATAGTACCTGGTCAATATAATGGTAATCTGATACAGCCTATACTATAGTACCTGGTCAATATAATGGGCAATCTGATATAGCAGCCACTATAGTACCTGGTCAATATAATGGATAATCTGATACAGCCTATACTATAGTACCTGGTCAATATAATGGATAATCTGATATAGCCTATACTATAGTACCTGGTCAATAAAATGGGTAATCTGATATAGCAGCCACTATAGTACCTGGTCAATATAATGGTAATCTGATATAGCAGCCACTATAGTACCTGGTCAATATAATGGATAATCTGATAGAGCAGCCACTATAGATACCTGGTCAATATAATGGATAATCTGATATAGCAGCCACTATAGTACCTGGTCAATATAATGGATAATCTGATATAGCAGCCACTATAGTACCTGGTCAATATAATGGATAATCTGATATAGCAGCCACTATAGTACCTGGTCAATATAATTGGTAATCTGATATAGCCTATACTATAGTACCTGGTGAATATAATGGATAATCTGATACAGCCTATACTATAGTACCTGGTCAATATAATGGGCAATCTGATATAGCAGCTACTATAGTACCTGGTCAATATAATGGATAATCTGATACAGCCTATACTATAGTACCTGGTCAATATAATGGATAATCTGATATAGCCTATACTATAGTACCTGGTCAATAAAATGGGTAATCTGATATAGCAGCCACTATAGTACCTGGTCAATATAATGGTAATCTGATATAGCAGCCACTATAGTACCTGGTCAATATAATGGATAATCTGATAGAGCAGCCACTATAGATACCTGGTCAATATAATGGATAATCTGATATAGCAGCCACTATAGTACCTGGTCAATATAATGGATAATCTGATATAGCAGCCACTATAGTACCTGGTCAATATAATGGATAATCTGATATAGCAGCCACTATAGTACCTGGTCAATATAATTGGTAATCTGATATAGCCTATACTATAGTACCTGGTGAATATAATGGATAATCTGATACAGCCTATACTATAGTACCTGGTCAATATAATGGATAATCTGATATAGCAGCCACTATAGTACCTGGTCAATATAATGGATAATCTGATATAGCAGCTACTATAGTACCTGGTGAATATAATGGATAATCTGATACACCCTATACTATAGTACCTGGTCAATATAATGGATAATCTGATATAGCAGCCACTATAGATACCTGGTCAATATAATGGATAATCTGATATAGCAGCCACTATAGTACCTGGTCAATAAAATTGATAATCTGATACAGCCTATACTATAGTACCTGGTGAATATAATGGATAATCTGATACAGCCTATACTATAGTACCTGGTGAATATAATGGATAATCTGATATAGCAGCCACTATAGTACCTGGTCAATATAATGGTAATCTGATACAGCCTATACTATAGTACCTGGTGAATATAATGGATAATCTGATATAGCAGCCACTATAGTACCTGGTCAATATAATGGATAATCTGATATAGCAGCCACTATAGTACCTGGTCAATATAATGGATAATCTGATATAGCCTATACTATAGTACCTGGTCAATATAATGGATAATCTGATATAGCAGCCACTATAGTACCTGGTCAATATAATGGATAATCTGATATAGCCTATACTATAGTACCTGGTCAATAAAATGGGTAATCTGATATAGCAGCCACTATAGTACCTGGTCAATATAATGGTAATCTGATATAGCAGCCACTATAGTACCTGGTCAATATAATGGATAATCTGATAGTGATAGGTTAGGAGGAGAACTAACAGGTTAGGAGGAGAACTAACACGGCAGGTTAGGAGGAGAACTAACACGGCAGGATAGGAGGAGAACTAACACGGCAGGTTAGGAGGAGAACTAACAGGTTAGGAGGAGAACTAACACGGCAGGTTAAGAGGAGAACTAACACGGCAGGTTAGGAGGAGAACTAACACGGCAGATTAGGAGGAGAACTAACACGGCAGGTTAGGAGGAGAACTAACACGGCAGATTAGGAGGAGAACTAACACGGCAGGATAGGAGGAGAACTAACAGGTTAGGAGGAGAACTAACACGGCAGGTTAGGAGGAGAACTAACACGGCAGGTTAGGAGGAGAACTAACACGGCAGGTTAGGAGGAGAACTAACAGGTTAGGAGGAGAACTAACACGGCAGGTTAGGAGGAGAACTAACACGGCAGGTTAGGAGGAGAACTAACACGGCAGATTAGGAGGAGAACTAACACGGCAGGTTAGGAGGAGAACTAACACGGCAGGTTAGGAGGAGAACTAACACGGCAGGTTAGGAGGAGAACTAACACGGCAGGTTAGGAGGAGAACTAACATGGCAGGTTAGGAGGAGAACTAACACGGCAGGTTAGGAGGAGAACTAACAGGTTAGGAGGAGAACTAACACGACAGGTTAGGAGGAGAACTAACACGACAGGTTAGGAGGAGAACTAACACGGCAGGTTAGGAGGAGAACTAAGGCAGCAGGTTAAGAGGAGAACTAACACGGCAGGTTAGGAGGAGAACTAACACGGCAGGTTAGGAGGAGAACTAACACGGCAGGTTAAGAGGAGAACTAACACGGCAGGTTAGGAGGAGAACTAACACGGCAGGTTAGGAGGAGAACTAACACGGCAGGTTAGGAGGAGAACTAACAGGTTAGGAGGAGAACTAACACGGCAGGTTAGGAGGAGAACTAACACGGCAGGTTAGGAGGAGAACTAAGGCAGCAGGTTAAGAGGAGAACTAACACGGCAGGTTAGGAGGAGAACTAACACGGCAGGTTAGGAGGAGAACTAACACGGCAGGTTAGGAGGAGAACTAACACGGCAGGTTAGGAGGAGAACTAAGGCAGCAGGTTAAGAGGAGAACTAACACTAACACAGGAGACTGAGGTTAAGCTTAGGAAAGGGTTAGGCTTAGCCAAAGTGCTACATTTGTGAACATATGTTGTCCCCAACTCAACCACTAGATGGAGCTGTAGGCCTACAGCTCTACTCCATCAAGCCACAACCGTAGAACCATAAACAAACCTTCTATGGAGACAAATCATCAGAATCATATAACACCGGAATGCAACATCCATCCACTTATATCAGCACATCTGTAACAGCCTAAACATTACAAACCTATTAGATCTAATAAGCCTCATAGAACTCCACACTCTCATAGAACTTGTTCTCTCCTGGCCTACCTGGTTAAATAAAGGTGACATTTATACAAAGAAAAGACCTACATACAAAACAAAAAGGGCTCATCGCACAAGGACAGATTTAGGGTCAGAGTAAATCCTCTCACTTCGCCTGTTCCTCCTCTTATCTCTTTCACCAACTTGACCGCAGAAACTTCTCCAGACATGTATCAGAGAAGAAGATGCGAGAGATGTTACTCAGCGCAAACTCTGTCCACGAAAATAATTCAAAATTCAAAAAAGAGCTTATCTCACAAGGACAGATTTAGGGCAGAGTAGATCCTCTATCCTGTTGTCATAGAGATGGAGGACTCATGGATATAATCTGTTTTAGCATGGACATTGCTCTTGAGGCCTCCCACCATTTTAAAGTAGTCAACTGGGTAGGGATTCCTATGAGTTGTGAGCAATCAGCCAATGAAGAAGAAAATGTACTACATTAAAAATGGAGATATCCTCAATGGCACTGCCCATGCTGTCACAGAGGCTATAATGGCTAGATGCTCCCACCGGATCTCACCTCCTCCCGCCTGCCTGCCATCTTTGAGGCCATGCATTTCCTTTGTTGGAGTGGTCACTGGAGTATCTTCTCAATATAATAGACAATCTTTGCTTGCATGCAGGAACATTGGTCCATTATGGGAGGGAACCTGCCTGTCTAGGGAGACTAGTGATGGACAAGTTGGGCCTATTTGAAACGTCACCAACTCCTGGCAACATTTACCAGACAATATATAGAAGGAAAAACTAACTGAACATAATTTATGATGGTTTATATTTTATTTTTGTTTTGGAATCAATGATTATAGTTTTAATTATGACTTTTAATAATTTAATAATGAATAAATACAAATGTATATCAGTAACCCCCAATCATCCACCCCCTTTCTTCTGCCAATGACTGGAACGAACTACAAAAAGCACTGAAACTGGAAACACTTATCTCCCTCACTAGCTTTAAGCACCAACTGTCAGAGCAGCTCACAGATTACTGCACCTGTACATAGCCCACCTATAATTTAGCCCAAACAACTACCTCTTTCCCTACTGTATTTTATTTATTTATTTATTTTGCTCCTTTGCACCCCATTATTTTTATTTCTACTTTGCACATTCTTCCATTGCAAATCTACCATTCCAGTGTTTTACTTGCGATATTGTATTTACTTTGCCACCATGGCCTTTTTTTGCCTTTACCTCCCTTATCTCACCTCATTTGCTCACATCGTACATAGACTTGTTTATACTGTATTATTGACTGTATGTTTGTTTTGCTCCATGTGTAACTCTGTGTCGTTGTGTGTCGAACTGCTTTGCTTTATCTTGGCCAGGTCGCAATTGTAAATGAGAACTTGTTCTCAACTTGTCTACCTGGTTAAATAAAGGTGAAAGAAAAATAACATGTTGCCATGGGGCAACATGAAAATGAAATAGCAATTTTCTGACTAACTTCCTGTAATTCAAAGAAAACATTTTCAGTTTTACAGATGATTCTACTCATGTTGCCATGGGGACATGTTGCCATGGGGTGAGGCAAATGTAAACAGTTTTTAATATGATAACTGATGATTAATGGGCCCCACCCCGGTTGGTAATTCAACCATGCTTACCACAAGTTTAGCGACAAGACTAATTTACCAATCTAAAAACATGTAGCTAACATGGGCTAATAGACTGACTGCTGATGCACAACCACATTTACAAACTGCACCGTGTGTTTTCTATTATTCTGACGGTCAACAGGAAGTTGAGACCCAGGCTGAGTTCCAAAACAATGTTTTTTATTATTGGTTGCGGGCCGCCAGTTGCACGTCCCTGGTTTAGTGAAGAGACTCATGTTCTGCTTGAGTTCATTTGAGTTGCGATCCGTTTATCTCGCCCGGCGCACCGGGGTTTTCATTCTGAGAAAAGGCGTGCTGATGATTCAACCCGGGGTTCATAACGCGCATAGTTGAGCCGGTGACGTTATATCGAGCGCATCTGCAGTTCGCCAAACGGACCACCGCCTTCCTGATCTGTCACCAGAAAGTTTTAACTTAATATTTGATTTAGCCCTACATATAAATAGTTAATATGCACATTGTTGAACGTCACATTTACTTGACGAGACAAACTATTTGATTTAATGACGGCTACACATAATTCCGATGCACGTCTCCTTTCAGGAAGTGAACGTGAGCCAGTTTTTCAGATAATAATCACCTTAATATGCTGTCATTCACCGACAACAATAATACCATACCTCATAGCACCGTAAGCCTTTCTCACATCACATTGGATCTTATTGATTAGGCTAATCACTATGAATCAATACCAATGTAAATAAGCCTAAAATAATAATTATTGAACGTTTAAATCAATATTGTATTAACTTGGCGGATGTCTTAACCCCTAAATCATCTCTCTCTTTATGATGACTTAACGTCTCAAAAATACTTTTCTACATTACATTGTAAAAGAAAGCTACAAACATCTGAAACATTTTTATTCGACGATAACGTCCGTTACTTCCTCTACTTCCTTATACAAATATTTCCTGTTTCAACTAGTGATGGGTCGTTCAATAACGACAGGTTGTTTTTGAACGGATCTTTTTGGTGAACGTCGGTAACCGAATTGTATCGGTGAAAGAGCCGTTCATTTCGCTCCCTGGTTTACATACAGCTACGAGGTGCTTTTTGAGCTCAAAACAACGATTACCTGCAGATAAATTACACAATAATTCTATGAAGAGGGTGAATCCTTACTGCAGAAACAATAAATAGCTGGCCCAGCGCGTCATTCTTGTCAAGGCTTTGTTGTGCGTAAAAAACAAACAGTTGATCTAATCATTTAAATACTAGTTATCGAAAAAAAGAAAAACGCCCACTTAATTTTTTGGTCAAAACCTTTGTATTTTCCTGATGTTATGAATTTTAGTGACGTTGCCAGTTCTTGTTCCTGAATGTATTTCGTTATTTGGTCCTCGAAACTTGAACTCGAGATTTACCATTTGGAGATTGCAACGTTACCCGCAGCCATATGATTGGTCGGGTAAGCTAATGCGTCATCACACGCCCTCATCTGATTGGTCGGGTAGGCGGACCTTCTGACTTTGTGGATGTGGTAACTAGTGAACAAAGCAGATCACCACCTTTCTGAGTTTATCAACTTAATGTCGCATTCAAAACCACAGGGATCTCGGTAAAAAACTAAATCTGACTGGGAAAAATCGATTTGAACCGTCCTCTTTCTCGAGAGCTGACATCGTATTTTTCAGAGCTCCCAGTTGTTCCCAGTTGTTGTGATCGTGGCATAAACTTTTCACATAAGCCCTTCATTTAGTTTCAATACCCGTTCCCGCACGTCACTTTTACTTGCCCGAATTGACGAGAATGACTTTTATTTTTCAAAGAAACTAGTTTACGTGATACACGTCTTCCTCCGGGAAGTGAAAGAGCGCAAAGATAATAATCACGATCATGTGAAGTCAATCTCCCAAACCCTACCTACCTCATAGCCCTGTAGACTATAATATAACAGTGATTCATATTGACAAGGCTGATCAATATGAATCAGCATCAATGAAAGGAAGCCTAAAATAATCATTATTGAAAGTTGAAATCAGTATTGTAATAATTTAACAATTCTGTGGGTCTTACTTCTCTGTGCGATGGCCTAACTTCTCCGAACCACTTTTCTACATAAAATTGTAAAAGAACGGTACAGTACAAACCTTAGAAACATTTTTCTTCTACCGATATTGTCCATTTCTTCCTTCACTTCCTTATAAATGTACTTCCTATTTCAACACAGTGGGCTGGTTCAACACATATAAGATTATATTACATATTCACATTTATGTCATGTAACGTTTTCATGCACTTAATGCCAGAATTCAGCCCATGAATTCATATTCTACCTGGTAAAAGTGTATTTTGTATTATTTTATATCAGGATTTGATTGAGTGATGTTTTGCAGTGCTACCAGCAGAGGGCAGTATGACAACAACCAGGTTCGGCAGAAGGACGCAAGACGGTCATATCTGTGTTGTTATGGTAACATGATAGGATGGGTAACCAATGACAGACAATGATTCTGCCAACCCCCCAAAAATATTGATTATACTGTATAGCATAGGAAGTTAAAAATAGACTATTTATAATGTGAAGTGACATTGAACTAATCACACTAATCAAAGACACATTCACACACAGAGACCAACACACATTCAGAGATAGACATGAACAGACAAATACATTCCATTCATTTTCCTGTCATTTATTGAAAATGTATTTGACAGAGATACTTCACATCAATCATCATTTCTGTAAATGTGACAGATTTAGCCAGCTAGCTAGTTTAACTGCAGTCCCTGGGCAGGTAGATCAACGTAGGTTGAACAGCTCCTTATATGTCCTTCAGACACTCTCAAGTCATTGGTAAAGGAGTGACAGGTTAACAGCTCCTTATATGTCCTTCAGACACTCTCAAGTCATTGGTAAAGGGGTGACAGGTTAACAGCTCCTTATATGTCCTTCAGACACTCTCAAGTCATTGGTAAAGGAGTGACAGGTCACACAGCTCCTTATATGTCCTTCAGACACTCTCAAGTCATTGGTAAAGGAGTGACAGGTTAACAGCTCCTTATATGTCCTTCAGACACTCTCAAGTCATTGGTAAAGGAGTGACAGGTCACACAGCTCCTTATATGTCCTTCAGACACTCTCAAGTCATTGGTAAAGGGGTGACAGGTTAACAGTCCTTATGTCTGTCAATGGTCAATGTGTTCCAGACATGAGGCTCTCACTGAGAAAACTGCTGATAGACGGAGGTGGTTGTGTTGATATTCAGTCTCTCTCATGAACCTCTAACAGGCCAACACTGTACAATGTATTCATAAAATACATTTATGTTGAATGTGTGTAGGACTGACTGACCCTCCTGCTAGATAGGTGTCCAGCTAGGTACCTAGTGGAGGACTAACTGACCCTCCTTCTAGATAGGGGTCCAGCTAGGTACCTAGTGGATGACTGACGGACCCTCCTGCTAGATAGGGGTCCAGCTAGGTACCTAGTGGAGTACGAACTGACCCTCCTGCTAGATAGGGGTCCAGCTAGGTACCTAGTGGAGGACTAACTGACCCTCCAGCTAGATAGGGGTCCAGCTAGGTACCTAGTGGAGGACTAACTGACCCTCCTGCTAGATAGGGGTCCAGCTAGGTACCTAGTGGAGGACTAACTGACCCTCCTGCTAGATAGGGGTCCAGCTAGGTACCTAGTGGAGGACTAACTGACCCTCCTGCTAGATAGGGGTCCAGCTAGGTACCTAGTGGAGGACTAACTGACCCTCCTGCTAGATAGGGGTCCAGCTAGGTACCTAGTGGAGGACTAACTGACCCTCCTGCTAGATAGGGGTCCAGCTAGGTACCTAGTGGAGGACTGACTGACCATCCTGCTAGATAGGGGTCCAGCTAGGTACCTAGTGGAGGACTAACTGACCCTCCTGCTAGATAGGGGTCCAGCTAGGTACCTAGTGGAGGACTAACTGACCCTCCTGCTAGATAGGGGTCCAGCTAGGTACCTAGTGGAGGACTAACTGACCCTCCTGCTAGATAGGGGTCCAGCTAGGTACCTAGTGGAGGACTAACTGACCCTCCTGCTAGATAGGGGTCCAGCTAGGTACCTAGTGGAGGACTGACGGACCCTCCTGCTAGATAGGGGTCCAGCTAGGTACCTAGTGGATGACTGACGGACCCTCCTTCTAGATAGGGGTCCAGCTAGGTACCTAGTGGAGGACTAACTGACCCTCCTGCTAGATAGGGGTCCAGCTAGGTACCTAGTGGAGGACTAACTGACCCTCCTGCTAGATAGGGGTCCAGCTAGGTACCTAGTGGAGGACTAACTGACCCTCCTGCTAGATAGGGGTCCAGCTAGGTACCTAGTGGAGGACGAACTGACCCTCCTGCTAGATAGGGGTCCAGCTAGGTACCTAGTGGAGGACTAACTGACCCTCCTGCTAGAAGATCCACATGTCCAGGAGGCTGCAGAAGGAGAGAGGCTGTGTGGTTGGACCTAACTGACCCTCCTGCTAGAAGATCCACATGTCCAGGAGGCTGCAGAAGGAGAGAGGCTGTGTGGTTGGACCTAACTGACCCTCCTGCTAGAAGATCCACATGTCCAGGAGGCTGCAGAAGGAGAGAGGCTGTGTGGTTGGTCCTTCAGTAAGTTTGTTATTATAGTGGTCATGTTTGATTGACATTTTCTGTACATTGTTGTGACCCTGAATTTAAGCAACAGACAGCAAGAACATGTTGAACCATCCTGCCTGTCTACTCTGCCTGGTCTCCCCACCTCCAGGGGTTGACTACAACTGTTGATATGAAGCTCTATCCAAAGACAGGGGTCCAGCTCCCCAATAAGTTTGAACATCCTGGAACACGACTCAGTTCCTTTTCTCAACACCATGTCGGTGATGTCACGTGCCTTCTCTGCCCTCTCAGCGATTCCCCCTTTCGTGAGTCCATTTCCTCACTTCCTTCAGACAGATGGAGTTGTAATCCGATAAAAAATCTAAGGAAGGTCAAGATGACAACGTGGTGGTGTGTATCTTTGACTAGCCTCACACAGTGACACTCAAAGTCAATCTTAAATGAATCATTATTTATTGTCAGTGAGCTGAGAGGTTCCAACAAACTCAATGAACCACAGTACACATGTCAATCAGGGGCTATGCCTGGTCAGACCCAACTCAATGAACCATAGTACACATGTCAATCAGGGGCTATGCCTGGTCAGACCCAACTCAATGAACAACAGTACAGATGTCAATCAGGAGCTCTCCCTGGGCAGACCCAGCAGTTCTCTCATATATGGCTATACACAGACAAGCTAAATTTGCATGATTTAGCATAATTAATGAATCATTACTGTTTGCTTCATTCATGTGACCGACCAATACCGTTTCATAGCATTGGACAGACCAACACGTCACCAGTCTTCTTCTCTCTAAGATGAGACCTTGAAACTGAGATATCTCGTTCTCAAACCAACGTCTGGCCTTACTGCCAAATTACATCTACTGTTTGTGAGGATTTGTACAGTCAGCCACTTGCATGAACACACAAATTAGTTTACAGAACAGCACATGAATAAAACACAGACATTTTTAAAAGAATAGCACAAACAAACATTTCCCTTAAAATCACTTAAGTGTCTTTGTCCACAGACTAGGAGACAGGCCTCAGTATCTTCAGATTAGGTGGAGAAGTGTCTTTGTCCACAGACTAGGAGACAGGCCTCAGCATCTTCAGATTAGGTGGAGAAGTGTCTTTGTCCACAGACTAGGAGACAGGCCTCAGCATCTTCAGATTAGGTGGAGAAGTGTCTTTGTCCACAGACTAGGAGACAGGCCTCAGCATCTTCAGATTAGGTGGAGAAGTGTCTTTGTCCACAGACTAGAAGACAGGCCTCAGCATCGTCAGATTAGGTGGAGAAGTGTCTTTGTCCACAGACTAGGAGACAGGCCTCAGCATCGTCAGATTAGGTGGAGAAGTGTCTTTGTCCACAGACTAGAAGACAGGCCTCAGTATCTTCAGATTAGGTGCTACAAAACAGGATGGAGGAGAAGGGAAGAGGGAGATCAAAAAGTATGGAGAAGAAGGAGGATTGAGATACACCTGAGGTAATGATGTGATGATGGTCCAATGATACACCTGAGATAATGATGACATAATGGCCCTATGATATACCTGAGATAATGATGAGATCATGGCCCTATGATGGTCCTATGGTACACCTGAGATAATGATGTGATGATGGTCCTATGGTACACCTGAGATAATGATCCTATGATACACCCAAGATAATGATGAGATAATGACAAGATAATGGCCCTATTATTCACCTGTGATAATGATGAGATAATGATGGGATAATGCCCCTATGATACACCTGAGATAATGATGAGACAATGGCCCTATGATACACCTGAGGTAATGATGAGATAATGATGGAATAATTTACCTATGATACACCTGAGGTAATGATGAGATAATGATTAGATAATGGTCTTATGATAAGAGTAATTTATTACAGGCAGCAACACAAAAACATGCTTCCATTTTGAAAAATACTTTCTCTTTGATCTGGGTAGCTATGTTTTTATTTGACCTATATTTAATCGTTCCACATATTCAAGGGAGGGAGAAAAGAAACTGGTCTTACCTCGATTCACTCAAGAACTTAACAAGATGGTGTTCATGTTCACTGAGAGCTTTGAGACAAGCTCCCATCACTTCTGGTCCTTTAGGGAGGACTGCGTTCAGTAGTTCTCTCATTCGCTCCTGTTCAGTTGTTTCAGCTTTTATTCTGGAGTACTCTTCATCACCAATCATGTACTTTGACCGCAGAACATCTGCTATTGGCTTTGTGTTTTTGACTCCCTGAATGAGTTCAGCCCTGTGTTTCTTCAGAAACTCCTCAGCAGGAATCCCAAGGAGTATTAATGCTGAAGGGGGGGTCAATTAAATTAATATGGTTTTAGGGTTAACAGCAGCTGTTTCTACATCTTGCAGTCTCTCCAGTTACCATTCCTCTGATAGTCATTTCTTGAATAGAGCTCCAAGGTTGTAGGCAATTCCAATTGTAGTCAGTCAAAACGTAAAAATGAAATTCCTATTCGGTTTATTGAGAAGTCACTGAAAGTCAAAAGTAGAATCCCTTTTCCAGTTATTGAATAGGAATTTCAGTTTCCTTCCTGAATGGACTGATTTATTTGGAATTGATGCCGACCCTGGCTGACACGATTGTCTATTCTACATAACATACAGAGCCTTGCAAAAGTGTTCACACCCCTTGGATTTCTCTATTGTGTTACATAGTGGGATTAAGATGGATTTCATTGTAATGTTTTGTCCACAGTCTACTGAAAATACTCTGTAACGTCAAATTGGACCTGTCCCCCATACAACGTCTGGAAGGTCCCTCAGTCAAGTATCGCATTTCAAGCACAGATTCAACTTTCTACAAAGACAAGGCCTCATATACAGTGCCTTTGTCAGTATTTATATCATTACACCTTCATCACCCCGCTGAACATGACTCATGAAGGTCTTCATCACCCCACTGAACACGAATCATGAAGACCTTCATCACCCCACTGAACATGACTCATGAAGGTCTTCATCACCCCACCGAACATGACTCATGAAGACCTTCATCACCCCACTGAACATGACTCATGAAGACCTTCATCACCCCACTGAACATGACTCATGAAGACCTTCATTAGTGTCCTTCATCCAAACTTGAAGAGATGTTAGCTCTATAACCCAGTTTATAAAACTCGTCCACAAAAACAAACTTACATGTTGGATGAGAGTCGTTGCTGTACACATCTGAAAAACAAACAATAGAAAATATCATAAAACATTTTAATAGCATCTGTTAGAAAAGGACATTGATGATTGACATACTGTTCATGTATAGTATTACTTACCTTTTGATACCACTGATTTCCATACTGTCCTCTCATCATCCCCGATTAACTCCATCTCAATATCCACCCCTGTGTTTCCCATTATCATCTGACAACAGCTTGGTGTGGTGTCTGCAGGTAACAGCTGAATCTTCTGTAGGAGGCCATATGGTGCAGCGATTGAGACAACAGATGGAAATAGAATGATATTACAGTTATTCATATACAATATGACAGATTCATGTCCTCAGCCTGATAAAACTACACCTCTGGATTGATGGAAGTGGAGCGGGGATTCTTGAACGCAAACCAACTGTTCAGCTTTAAGGACCCGTTTGGACTTGACAGGACGAATTCTGAAAATCCTTTGGACACCTGGTTTTTCTCACGTTCCTGAACAGCCTACAAAATTAGCAATGTAGTAGTCAGTCAGAACAATGTAGTCTCGTAATTCACACAACATGCAGCTCACTGAGCAATCCATTTTTGTCAACAACAAAAAATGTTTTTTTTGTTTTGCGATCCCTATTGTACCAGGATATTATTTTAAAGGTGTACCAGGTAAGTTGACTGAGAAGAGATTCTCTTTTACAGCAACGACCTGGAGAAGAGTTACAGGGGAGAGGAGAGGGGGAAAATGAGCCAATTGGAAGCTGGGGATGATTAGGTAGCCATGATGGTATGAGGGCCAGAATGGGAATTTAGCCAGGACACCGGGGTTAACATCCCCACTCTTACGATAAGTGCCATGGGATCTTTAGTGACCATGGAGAGTCAGGACACAGGGGTTAACATCCCCACTCTTACGATAAGTGCCATGGGACCTTCAGTGACCATGGAGAGTCAAGACACCGGGGTTAACATCCCCTACTCTTACGATAAGTGCCATGGGATCTTTAGTGACCATGGAGAGTCAGGACACCAGGGTTAACATCCCCACTCTTACGATAAGTGCCATGGGATCTTTAGTGACCATGGAGAGTCAGGACACCAGGGTTAACATTCCCACTCTTACGATAAGTGCCATGGGATCTTCAGTGACCATAGAGAGGACACCCGTTTAACATGCCATCTGAAAGACAGCACCCTACTCAGGGCAATGTCCCCTTCAATGCCCAGGGGCATTGGGTTCTCCTTCGACCAGAGGGAAGAGTGCCGTCTACTGGCTCTTCAAATGAACGAGACAGAAAAAGATTTCTCACATTGCTGAATGTTGTCTTTGTAATCTAGAGATTTTCAACAAACTATGAGCTTTCCTTCCGTAAGTTTCAACATACTGTTGTCACTTCAGTGATAGTGCCTCACCTCTTTCTGACTGGAGTTTCTGAGGAGCAGGTACAGCCTTGAAATGACTGTTGACCTTTTTACTGCCATATAGAGGACCACATCACAGTGGACATCTACGTTCCAAGACAGTAACCTCAGTATCAGAGAGATAGGTGAGAACTTGGGATGGAGAATCTTAACATGGAATCTGGTGACCTCATGCACTTCCTCAAAAGACACTCCATGTTCCTCTACATGAAGAATCTTCATCTCATTCCTCAGGCAAGGGTTGGTCCCTGAACAACACAATACAAAGGAGATGGATGAATAATACAATATGTCTTTCTAACTAAAAGACAAAGAATATGCAGAGCCAGATCACAGTAAACTCAAACTCCCAGAATAGTTCATTCATTCATTCATTCATTCAGGAAGTGAAACTCAGTTACATGGAAATGTCTTTCTGAATACTATTTCTATATGGTTTTACCTAAACAGACAAAGTGTGGCAGATGAACTTCCTCCAGTTCACCTAACTCCATAGTGATGTCCAGCAATGGACCACCTTGTGTGTACTGCATGTCTTTCAGAAGTTGACTGTAGGGTTCCCAGTTCCTGAAGTGATACTTCAGAATGACATCTCTCTCACACAGCCAGCGGAGCCCAGACACTGTGCACTCATAACTCCCTCTGGGTGTCCTGTGCCTGAGGGCAACAACAAGATGTGGTAGAGAGGGTCCATGGTCAAATGGAGAGGTTGGATTAGAAGACTATTCCCAAAGGTAATGGGGAAATACACTAGCAGGTGGAATGAAATGTTACAAGTAGTTATTTTACCTGAACATTGTCACTCCCTGGACAGTGGAAGTCAAGGGTTCAATCTGAAGCCAGTGTGTGGAGTCCTGAACAAGGACAAGCATGTCAGTAATACATATGGGGCCTGTTTCCTGGACACAGATCAGTGGAAGTTTCAATAGAAAGAAAGATCTTTTAGGTCCAGTACTAGACTTAATCTGTGTCTGGGAAACTGGCCAATTAAACCAAAGTAACTCACCTAATATATTTATTCAATGTTACATGGAATGCTGGTATCCCAAAGTGCTGAACAGAAACCAGTCTAAAACCCCAAACAGGCAAACATGTGTAAAAGATGCCCCTTCCAACATATTCCCCAGTCCACCTCATTAGGGCCGGGGCGGCAGGGTAGCCTCGTGGTTAGAGCGCTGGACTAGTAACCGGAAGGTTGCAAGCTCAAATCCCCGAGCTGATTTATCAATTAAACTGTCTAAAGACAAAATATGACAACAGCTAAAATCCTGCATGCCTACAAGCAGAACACAGTACTGTTACTAAAGCAGAACACAGGACTGTCTATATCCCAGTATGAATGGTTGGTCAGTACACTCCTGGCTTTGAGACTGTGCTTATATTACTAAAGCAGAACACAGGACTGTCTATATCCCAGTATGAATGGTTGGTCAGTACACACCTGGCTTTGAGACTGTACCTGACTCCTGCAAGTATGTAAAAGTAATAATTGACATTATGACTTACCTCAACATGGTCACAAGTCTTACAGCTCTGAGGAATCCCTGAAGTCAAAAGTAGTTGGTTAAAATTGACAATGTAATAATGAATTCAAATTGGTGCGCTTCCACGAACTGCATGTCAATGAAGAGATATGTGAAAAAACACCTTGAGGACTGATTCCAAACAACGTTTGCCATGTTTCGGTTGATATTATGTAGTTAATCCGGAAAAAGTTTTACGTTGTAGGTGACTGCATTTTCGGTTCGTTTCAGTAGCCAGGCGCAATGTAGAAAACGGAACGATTTCTCCTACACACAGACGCTTTCAGGAAACACTGCGCATTTGGTGTGTAACTGAGAGTCTCCTCATTGAAAACATCAGAAGCTCTTCAAAGGTAAAGGATTTTATTTATTTGGTTATCTGGTTTTTGTGAAAATGTTGCGTGCTACATGTTATTCAAAATGCATTGCTAGCTTTGCATACTCTTACACAAATTAGTCAATTTCTATGGTTCAAAAGCATATTTTGAAAATCTGAGATGACAGTGTTGTTAAGAAAAGGCTAAGCTTGAGAGCAGATGCATTATTTTCATTTTATTTGCGATTTTCAGAAATCGTTAACGTTACATTATGCTAATGAGCTTCAGGCTATAACTGTATACAGGGTTTTTTCATAGCCAAACGTGAACAAAACGGAGCGATTTGTCCTACACAAATAATATTTTTTTGAAAAACTGCACATTTGCTATGTAACTGAGAGTCTCCTCATTGAAAACATCCGAAGCTCTTCAAAGTTAATGATTTTATTTATTTGGTTATCTGGCTTTTGTGAAAATGTTGCGTGCTACATGCTACACAAAATGCTATGCTAGCTTTGCATACTCTTACACAAATTAGTCAATTTCTATGGTTCAAAAGCATATTTTGAAAATCTGAGATGACAGTGTTGTTAAGAAAAGGCTAAGCTTGAGAGCAAACGCATTATTTTAATTTTATTTGCGATTTTCAGAAATCGTTAACGTTGCGTTATGCTAATGAGCCTGAGGCTTTAGTCACGATCCCGGATCCGGGATGGGGAGTTTCAAGAAGTTAATGAATGTTTGTGGAAGCAGGAAACAACATCGTTCTGGTCCGTGTTTTGTAGATGTTGGGGTCTGATTTCTGCTGGATCCTAGGATGTTCTCTTCACCCTCTAACAGAGTGTCAGCCAAGAAGTTTAGCATCGTGTTACAACCCTCTAAGTTGTTGCGGAAATCGGCACACAATGCCGTTTACTTTCTGCATCTACGTCATATCGCTGACTCTACCTTTAAGTTTGTTTTGACCAAATAGGTCATAATTGTGTTCCTTGCCTGGGAATCAACTGTAATGAACATTTAAAAATATTTTGAGTCATAAACAATTATCTGTTAACACTCACATTTCTCAGGTCCAAACTTGATCCAACTCTCTCCACCATGGTCTCTGGTGTTCTCAGGTCCAGGCTTGATCCAACTCTCTCCACCATGGTCTCTGGTGTTCTTAGGTCCAGGCTTGATACAACTATCTCCACCATGGTCTCTGGTGTTCTCAGGTCCAGGCTTGATCCAACTCTCTCCACCATGGTCTCTGGTGTTCTCAGGTCCAGGCTTGATCCAACTCTCTCCACCATGGTCTCTGGATTTGGTCAAGCAGAAGGATAGACTGTGATTAAACTAAATACAACTTATAAATGCTATATATAAAATACTTACAGTCTTCATAAGCAGTACAAAGGGTGTTTAAAGCTTGACAGACTAGCTCCCTATGTAGGGTGCATTACCTAAATGTGACATAACCCACTATGTCACCTTCCATAAAGTCAATACTGATGGTGACATTTAACTAAGCAAGTCAGTTCAGAACACATTGTTATTTACAATGACGGCCTACGCCAGCCAAACCCTCCCCTAACCCGGATGACGCTGGACCAATTGTGCGCCTAACACATTAAAACACACAACTACTAATCATATAACTGTCTGTAGGTCCAACATTCTTCTCGCCAATGTCCAGTCTCTTGACAACAAGGTTGATGAAATCCGAGCAAGGGTAGCATTCCAGAGGGACATTAGAGACTGTAACGTTCTTTGCTTCACGGAAACATGGCTCACTGGAGAGACGCTATCGGAGGCAGTGCAGCCAGCGGGTTTCTCCACGCATCGCGCCGACAGAAAGAAACACCTTTCTGGTAAGAAGAGGTGCAGGGGCATATGCCTTATGGCTAACGAGACATGGTGTGATCACAGAAACATACAGGAACTCAAATCCTTCTGTTCACCTGATTTAGAATTCCTCACAATCAAATGTTGACCGCCTTATCTACCAAGAGAATTCTCTTCGATTGTAATCACAGCCGTATATATGCCCCCTAAAGCAGACACATCGATGGTTCTGAACAAACTTTATTTGACTCTTTGCAAACTGGAATCCATACATCCTGAGGCTGCATTAATTGTAGCTGGGGATTTAAAAAATGCTAATCTGAAAACAAGACTCCCTAAATTTTATCAGCATATCGATTGCGCAACCAGGGCTGGAAAAACCTTGGATCATTGTTATTCTAACTTCCGCGACGCATATAAGGCCCTGCCCCGCCCTCCTTTCGGAAAAGCTGACCACGACTCCATTTTGCTGATCCCTGCCAACAGACAGAAACTAAAACAAGAAGCTCCAACGCTGAGGTCTGTCCAACGCTGGTCCGACCAAGCTGAAGATGTCGTGCCCATAGCAACGATTAAAACATTCCCTAACCAGAAACCGTGGATTTATGGCAGCATTCGCGTGAAACTTAAAGCATGAACCACTGCTTTTAATCAGGGCAAGGTGACTGGTAACATGACTGAATACAAACAGTGCAGCTATTCCCTCCGCAAGGCTATCAAACAAGCTAAGCGTCAGTATAGAGACAAAGTAGAATCTCAATTCAACGGCTCAGACACAAGAGGTATGTGGCAGGGTCTACAATCAACCACGGACTACAAGAAGAAATCCAGCCCAGTCACGGACCAGGATGTCTTGCTCCCAGGCAGACTAAATAACTTTTTGCCCGCTTTGAGGACAATACAGTGCCACTGACACGGCCTGCAACGAAAACATGCGGTCTCTCCTTCACTGCAGCCGAGGTGAGTAAAACATTTAAACGTGTTAACCCTCGCAAGGCTGTAGGCCCAGACGGCATCCCCAGCCGCGCCCTCAGAGCATGCGCAGACCAGGTGGCTGGTGTGTTTACGGACATATTCAATCAATCCCTATACCAGTCTGGTGTTCCCACATGCTTCAAGAGGGCCACCATTGTTCCTGTTCCCAAGAAAGCTAAGGTAACTGAGCTAAATGACTACCGCCCCGTAGCACTCACTTCCGTCATCATGAAGTGCTTTGAGAGACTAGTCAAGGACCATATCACCTCCACCCTACCTGACACCCTAGACCCACTCCAATTTGCTTACTGCCCAAATAGGTCCACAGACGATGCAATCTCAACCACACTGCACACTGCCCTAACCCATCTGGACAAGAGGAATACCTATGTGAGAATGCTGTTCATCGACTACAGCTCGGCATTTAACACCATAGTACCCTCCAAGCTCGTCATCAAGCTCGAGACCCTGGGTCTCGACCCCGCCCTGTGCAACTGGATACTGGACTTCCTGACGGGCCGCCCCCAGGTGGTGAGGGTAGGCAACAACATCTCCACCCCGCTGATCCTCAACACTGGGGCCCCACAAGGGTGCGTTCTGAGCCCTCTTCTGTACTCCCTGTTCACCCACGACTGCGTGGCCACGCACGCCAAAAACTCAATCATCAAGTTTGCGGACGACACAACAGTGGTAGGCTTGATTACCAACAATGACGAGACGGCCTACAGGGAGGAGGTGAGGGCCCTCGGAGTGTGGTGTCAGGACAATAACGTCAACAAAACTAAGGAGATGATTGTGGACTTCAGGAAACAGCAGAGGGAACACCCCCTATCCACATCGATGAAACAGTAGTGGAGAGGGTAGTAAGTTTTAAATTCCTCGGCATACACATCACAGACAAACTGAATTGGTCAACTCACACAGACTGCATCGTGAAGAAGGCGCAGCAGCACCTCTTCAACCTCAGGAGGCTGAAGAAATTCGGCTTGTCACCAAAAGCACTCACAAACTTCTACAGATGCACAATCGAGAGCATCCTGGCGGGCTGTATCACCGCCTGATACGGCAACTGCTCCGCCCTCAACCGTAAGGCTCTCCAGAGGGTAGTGAGGTCTGCACAACGTATCACCGGGGGCAAACTACCTGCCCTCCAGGACACCTACACCACCCGATGTTACAGGAATGCCACAAAGATCATCAAGGACAACACCCACCCGAGCCATTGCCTGTTCACCCCGCTATCATCCAGAAGGCGAGGTCAGTACAGGTGCATCAAAGCTGGGACCGAGAGACTGAAAAACAGCTTCTATCTCAAGGCCATCAGACTGTTAAACAGCAACCACTAACATTGAGTGGCTGCTGCCAACACACTGACTCAACTCCAGCCACTTTGATAATGGGAATTGATGGGAATGATGTAAAATGTATCACTAGCCACTTTAAACAATGCTACCTAATATAATGTTTACATACCCTACATTATTCATCTCATATATATACGTATAGGATTAGGGTTACTGTACTCTATATCATCTACTGCATCCTTATGTAATACATGTATCACTAGCCACTTTAACTATGACACTTTGTTTACATAGTCATCTCATATGTATATACTGTACTCGATACCATCTACTGTATCTTGCCTATGCGGCTCTGCACCATCACTCATTCATATCTTTATGTACATATTCTTTATCCCCTTACACTGTGTATAAGAAATTAGTTTTGGAATTGTTAGTTAGATTGCTTGTTGGTTATTACTGCATTGTCGGAACGAGAAGCACAAGCATTTCACTACACTCGCATTATCATCTGCTAACCATGTGCATGTGACAAATAAAATTGGATTTTATTTTATTTTATTTGACCTCTACTACTAATCTAACTGTCTGTAGGTCCAACAGAACACATTAAAACACACCACTACTACTAATCTAACTGTCTGTAGGTCCAACAGAACACATGAAAACACACCACTACTAGTTATCTAATTATAGAAAATATTCCAGAGGAAACATGTCACGAATCCCGCTTCCTGAGTCTGTGTTTGCCTGTGTTTCTGTCCTGGAGTGTGTTTCCGGTGTCCTGGAACGCACCCTGTCTGGTTGCCGGGCAATGTAGCCAGTTGGGAGTTCTGATTACCCGCACCTGTATCCCATCAGCTATTTGCCCACCTGGTCCTGATCATCATCTCTCCTCTTCATAAGCCCGGACCTGACATCCATTCCCTGCCGGATCGTTAGCCATGAACAGTATGTCGTGCCATAGTATCAGCCTCAAGTTGGATAGAATTTGTTTTGTTGTTTTTTTACGTATTGCTTGCCTTAAACTTACCTCCGTTTGTTCTGTCTTCAGTTACTCACCCGGATCATTTACCCCATTCCCGCCTGGTCGTCGGAGAATTCCGCTACCCCATTGGATCCACCTATTTACTCCCATCAACTCACCACCGCTGCCCGCTACGCCACCTGGATATATCTACCCATTCACATTCACTTGTAAATAAATACTCATCTTCTTCCTACTCTCCTTGTCCTGGTCTGCTTCTGGGTTCGATTTTGAAAGAACGTGACAGAACGATCCGGCCTAGGATGAACCCAGCGGACCTGGACTCCATTTGCCATGCCATTACCCAGCAGGGGAAGATATTGGGACAACACAAGACGGCGCTACAGGAGATAGCGGGTTCAATTCAGAACTTATCTGCTAGCTTGACACAAATCCAGGATCAGCTCTGTTTTCCGGCGATTCATTCACCACCTGTTTCACCCATCTCACCTGCCGTGTCTGGTGCGGTTTCCTTCCGTGAACCCAAGGTACCGACGCCTGATAAATATGAAGGGGATTTGGGAAGATGCCGTTCGTTTCTTATGCAGTGTGGGTTAGTGTTTGATCTGCAGCCCCATTCTTACGCCACTGACAAGGCTAGGATAGCCTTTGTTATTGAACTGCTGCGTGGAAGAGCTCTGGAATGGGCTTCAGCCGTTTGGGAACGACAGGAGACCTGCATGGCTTCTAACCAGGAGTTCGCGGGAGAGATGAGAAAGCTTTTTGACCATCCAGTCCGAGGTAAGGACGCAGCTAAACGATTGTTTACTCTTCGCCAAGGAGCTCGCAGTGTGGCAGACTTTATGATCGAGTTCAGGACATTGTCTGTGGAGAGTGGTTGGAATGAGGAGTCACTACAATGGGCTTTTTACCAGGGGTTGTCGGAGCAACTCAAGGACGAGCTGATATCCTATCCAGAGCCTAGTGACCTAGACAGCTTGGTCACTTTATCTATTCGGGTAGATAATAGAGTCCAAGAGAGAAGGAGGGAGAAGCAGTGGGGCCCATAAATCAATCAGCAACTCGGTTACCATTTGGTTCAGGAAGTGAACCAGAACGTATTGATCGTTATTCCCCACACGGGATTAGTGGAGGGGTCTTGCCACCAGATCCTGAACCAATGCAAGTGGGCGACACGGGCTAACTAAGGAGGAGCGCCAACGTAGACGTGAGACCAACAGCTGTCTCTACTGTGGTACCTCGGGACATTACATCTCCGCTTGTCCACAGCACCCGTTAACTTCTTGAAACTCCCCATCCCGGATCCGGGATCGTGACTAAAGCCTCAGGCTCATTAGCATAACGCAACGTTAACGATTTCTGAAAATCGCAAATAAAATTAAAATAATGCGTCTGCTCTCAAGCTTAGCCTTTTCTTAACAACACTGTCATCTCAGATTTTCAAAATATGCTTTTGAACCATAGAAATTGACTAATTTGTGTAAGAGTATGCAAAGCTAGCATAGCATTTTGTGTAGCATGTAGCACGCAACATTTTCACAAAAACCAGATAACCAAATAAATAAAATCATTTACCTTTGAAGAGCTTCTGATGTTTTCAATGAGGAGACTCTCAGTCACATACCAAATGCGCAGTGTTTCCTGAAAGCGTCTGTGTGTAGGAGAAATCGTTCCGTTTTCTACATTGCGTCTGGCTACCGAAACGAACCGAAAATGCAGTCACCTACAACGTAAAACTTTTTCCGGATTAACTACATAATATCGACCGAAACATGGCAAACGTTGTTTGGAATCAGTCCTCAAGGTGGTTTTTCACATATCTCTTCATTGACATGCAGTTCGTGGAAGCTTGCTTTACTCTCTGTATCGTATGGAAAAATACTGGCAGGTGACTTTTGCGCACCAATTTCGGCGCAGGACACCGGGCGGACACGTGGTAAATGTGGTCTGTTATGGTCAATCTTCCAATGATCTGCCTACAAATACGTCACAATGCTGCAGACACCTTGGGGAAACGACAGAAAGGGCAGACTTACTCCTCTCGCGTTCACAGCCATATAAGGAAACCATGGAAAACAGAGCCTCAAAAATCCTTGTCATTTCCTGGATGCCATCTCATCTTGGTTTTGCCTGAAGCTCACGTTATAGGGCATTCACAGAGAAGATCTTTGTATTTCTGGACACGTCAGAGTGTTTTCTTTCGAACGGTAGCAATTATATGCATAGTCGAGCATCTTTTTGTGACAAAATATCTTGTTTAAAACGGGAACGTTTTTCATCCAAAAATGAAATAGCGCCCCCAGAGCATCAACAGGTTAAACTGCCCGGCTCGCTAGTTTTGGGAGGAATTTTAGCGAGCCAGTTTCAACCTCTCAAAGATCCTGTCAGACCCCGTTTTCCTGCGACCCTTATGAATAAGGATCAGAGCTTAGAGATGAACGCTTTTATCGATTCAGGTGCCGATGGCAGCTTTATTGATGCCGACTTGGTGGAACAGCTGGGGCTTTCCAAGGAGCAATTGCCGGAAGCCATTGAAGCAACCACTCTGAATGGCAGTAGTCTGGCACGGATCACTATGAGGACTGAACCGGTTAAGATGTTGTTGTCGGGGAATCATTCAGAGTTTATCTCCTTCTTCATTCTTTCCTCGCCCCATGTTCCTCTGGTTCTTGGTTATCCCTGGCTGAAGGAACACAATCCCTCGTTTGATTGGGTGACGGGTAAGGTAACTAGTTGGAGCATTGATTGTCATGCTAACTGCCTTAGGACTGCCTGTTCCCCTGCCGTTTCCAGTCAGGTCAGTGACTCTGCTCCTCCTGATTTGTCCCTGGTTCCAGAAACATATCACGAGTTCGGTGAAGTATTCAGTAAACAGAAGGCTCTGTCCCTTCCTCCCCACCGACCTGGGTCGAAGAACGGGAAGGCGGACGCCCTGTCCCGGATGTTCTCCAAGACGGAGGAGAGTGGGGCCAAGACTGAGACGATTCTTCCCCAGAACGTTGTTGTGGGAGCCGTTACATGGAGGATTGAGGAGGAGGTGATGGCGGCTCTTCGGACACAGCCCGGGCCCAGTTACGGTCCACCCGGTCGGTTGTTCGTGCCTGAGTCGGTTCGTTCTGCTGTCCTTCAGTGGTCCCACGCCAGCAAGATAGCTTGTCACCCTGGTGTTGCTCGGACTATGGCGCTACTGCGCAGACGATTTTGGTGGCCTGCCATGGGAGAAGATACCCGGAGGTTTGTTGCCGCTTGTCCTGTTTGTGCGCAGAATAAGAGTACCAATCGGGCCAGCTCTGGGCTTCTTCACCCCCTACCTATTCCCCGGCGACCTTGGTCGCATCTGGCCCTGGATTTTGTCACGGGGTTGCCCTCTTCTGTTGGTAACACGGTTATTCTGACCATTGTGGATAGATTCAGCAAGTTTGCCCACTTTGTTCCCCTCTCCAAGCTGCCTTCTGCCACTGAGACGTCCGAGATCCTGGTTAGGGAGGTGTTCAGGGTCCACGGGTTGCCCTGTGACATTGTTTCTGACCGTGGTCCTCAGTTCACCTCTGCTGTCTGGAAATCCTTCTGTTTGGCCATTGGAGCTACAGTCAGTCTCACATCTGGATTTCACCCCCAATCTAATGGTCAGGCGGAGAGAGCCAACCAGAAGATGGAGTCCACGCTGCGTTGTCTTGTCTCCTCTGATCCCACCTCTTGGTCATCTCAATTACCCTGGGTCGAGTATGCCCATAATACCCTTCCTTCATCTGCCACTGGGATGTCCCCCTTCCAATGCCTGTACGGATACCAACCTCCCTTGTTTCCTTCTCAGGAGAGGGATCTTTCGGTTCCTTCTGTCCAGGCCCACATTCGTCGTTGCCACCGGACCTGGCATCGGGCCAGGAAGGTCCTCCTTAGAGTTTCTGACCGGTATCAGATCCAGGCGAATCGTCGCCGTATTCCTGCTCCCGCTTATACCATCGGAGATAAGGTTTGGTTGGCTACACGGGATCTTCCTCTACGGACTGAGTCAAGGAAACTGTCACCAAAGTTCATTGGTCCGTTTGTGGTGGAGAGAATTATTAACCCTGTTGTGGTCCGACTCAAATTGCCGGCAACGCTTCGAGTACACCCCACCTTTCATGTCTCCTGCCTCAAGCCGGTTCTCCTTAGTTCTCTGTTGCCCCCTCCTCCTCGTCCTCCTCCTCCTCGGATGATCGGAGGTGGTCCTGCCTACACGGTGTGCCGCATTATGGATTCCAGACGGCGGGGTCGAGGTTTCCAATATCTCGTGGATTGGGAAGGATATGGTCCAGAGGAGAGGAGTTGGATTCTCGGCGTCAGATCCTTGATGACGACCTGCTTCGTGACTTCTACCGCCTCCACCCTGGCGCTCCAGGTAGTCCGCCCGGTGGCGTTCGTCGGAGGGGGGTACTGTCACGAATCCCGCATCCTGAGTCTGTGTTTGCCTGTGTTTCTGTCCTGGAGTGTGTTTCCGGTGTCCTGGAACGCACCCTGTCTGGTTGCCGGGCAATGTAGCCAGTTGGGAGTTCTGATTACCCGCACCTGTATCCCATCAGCTATTTGCCCACCTGGTCCTGATCATCATCTCTCCTCTTCATAAGCCCGGACCTGACATCCATTCCCTGCCGGATCGTTAGCCATGAACAGTATGTCGTGCCATAGTATCAGCCTCAAGTTGGATAGAATTTGTTTTGTTGTTTTTTTACGTATTGCTTGCCTTAAACTTACCTCCGTTTGTTCTGTCTTCAGTTACTCACCCGGATCATTTACCCCATTCCCGCCTGGTCGTTGGAGAATTCCGCTACCCCATTGGATCCACCTATTTACTCCCATCAACTCACCACCGCTGCCCGCTACGCCACCTGGATATATCTACCCATTCACATTCACTTGTAAATAAATACTCACCTTCTTCCTACTCTCCTTGTCCTGGTCCACTTCTGGGTTCGATTTTGAAAGAACGTGACAAAACAAATGATGAAACATTGCTATTTGACTCACCTCTGAATGTGTTGGTCATTTATCTGACACGGGGTCACAGAGGAGGAAACCTCAAACCCAAACCCAGGATAGAGGGGTTCAGTGAATGTGGTGTGTTCTGTGTGAAGGTGTGTCAGTGTACCAGAGGAGGACACACTATAGAAGGACAAAGTACCAGCTGACCAGTCCAGAAACACACCAACTGTGCTAGGACCAGGACCAGGGATGGATCTGCTATGGACTCCAGCATGGTAAAAGTGATAATCACTGTCAGAGCAGACTAAACACCAGGACTCCTTATTGTGTCCAATCCAACTGTCATCCTCTTCTCCCTTCCTCTTTATTCTTTTGTACACCACACCAATGTAAGCCTTGCCACCATCCCAGTCACCATCCCTCTCCACCTCCCAGTAATAACGACCTCCAGATAAGCCTTCCTTGCAGAGAACTTGGTGACGACAATCAAATCTGTCTGGATGGTCTTCATAATGCTGCTCCTCCACCACACACGTCATTTTACAGTTCCCCTCAGACAGTATCAGGTATGGGTGTGCTGTATTTGGGTCCAGGGTGAGATGACAAGCATCTGTAGACAAAGTGAGAGTTTAATCAAACCACATCTTCATTTAAAATGTTGTATTGTAGGTACAGAACAAGTATTGATCAGTTACTATGTTACTATAGTTCTGAATATGCAGTTAATTAGGATTGAAGAGACTTACATTTCCGTGGCCCTGATTTCAGCCTGCACTCTCCACCATGATCCACACTGTAGGAGAAACAAGTTATTGACTGACAAAGACCTAATACAGCAGTCAACATTTAAACCATATTGTTGTGTTCTGGTGCACTATCCAGTTCTGGTGCACTATCTAGTTCATTACTAGAGACATACAGGTATTCTATCCTACCTACTGCATACAGAACAGAGTACAGTTCATTACTAGAGACATACAGGTATTCTATCCTATCTGCATACAGTGCCTTGCAAAAGTATTCCCCTTGGTGTTTTTCCTATTTTGTTGCATTACAACCTGTATTTTTAATAGATTTTTATTTGGATTTCATGTAATGGACAAAATAGTTTAACTCTTGAAACTCCCCATCCCGGATCCGGGATCGTGAATAAAGCCTCAGGCTCATTAGCATAACGCAACGTTAACGATTTCTGAAAATCGCAAATAAAATGAAAATAATGCGCCTGCTCTCAAGCTTAGCCTTTTCTTAACAACACTGTCATCTCAGATTTTCAAAATATGCTTTTGAACCATAGCAATTCACTAATTTGTGTAAGAGTATGCTAAGCTAGCATTTTGAGTAGCATTTAGCACGCAACATTTACACAAAAACCAGATAACCAAATAAATAAAATCATTTACCTTTGAAGAGCTTCGGATGTTTTAAATGAGGAGACTCTCAGTTACATAGCAAATGTTCAGTTTTTCCTGAAAGAATCTTTGTGTAGGAGAAATCGCTCCGTTTTGTACATCACATTTGGCTACCGAACCGAAAATTCAGACACCAACAACGTCAAACTTTTTCCGAATTAACTCCATAATATCGACCGAAACATGGCAAACGTTGTTTGGAATCAATCCTCAAGGTGTTTTTTCACATTTCTCTTCATTGATATGCAGTTCGTGGAAGCCTGCTTTCTTCTCTGAATTCCATGAAAAATACTTGCAGCTGAGGTTTGCGCACCAATTTCGGCGCAGGACACCGGGCGGACACCTGGTAAATGTGGTCTCTTATGGTCAATCTTCCAATGATATGTCTACAAATACGTCACAATGCTGCAGACACCTTGGGGAAACGACAGAAAGGGCAGGCTCATTCCTCTCACATTCACAGCCATATAAGGAGACAATGGAAAACGGAGCCTCAAAAATCCTGCTGATTTCCTGGATGCCGTTTCATCTTGGTTTTGCCTGTAGCTCACGTTCTCGGGCACGCACAGAGAATATCTTTGCAGTTCTGGAAACGTCAGAGTGTTTTCTTTCCAAAGCTATCAATTATATGCATAGTCGAGCATCTTTTTGTGATAAAATATTGCGCTTAAAACGGGCACGTCTTTTTATCCAAAAATGATATATCGCCCCCAGAGTTTCAACAGGTTAAATTGGTGAAGTGGAATTTAAAAGTGAACTTGTTTGAAAATATTCAAAATGGAAAAGTGGTGTGTGCATATGTATTCACCCCTTTGCTATGAAACCCCTCAATAAGATCTGGTGCAACAATTACCTTCAGAAGTCACAAAATTAGTTACATAAAGTCCACCTGTGTGCAATCTAAGTGTCACATGATCTGTCACATGATCTCAGTATATATACACACCCCTGTTCTGAAATGCCCCAGAGTCTGCAACACCACGAAGCAAGGGGCACCATGAAGACCAAGGAGCTCTCCAAACAGGTCAGGGACAAAGTTGTGGAGAAGTACAGATCAGGGTTGGGTTATAAAAAAATATCAAACTTTGAACATCCCACGGAGCACCATTAAATCCATTATTAACAAATGGAAAGAATATGACAACCCAACAAACCTGCCAAGAGAGGGCCGCCCACCAAAACTCACAGACCAGGCAAGGAGGGCATTAATCAAGAGGCAACGAAGAGACCAAAGACACTCCAATCTTTGCAGCTCCTTCAGGGTTATCTGTCCATAGGACCACTTTAAGCCATATACTCCACAGAGCATTACGGGAGAGTGGTCAGAAAAAAGCCATTGCTTAAAGAAGAAAATAAGCAAACACGTTTGGTGTACGCCAGAAAGCTTGTGGGAGACTCCCCAAACATATGGAAGAATGTACTCTGGTCAGATGAGACTAAAATGTAGCTTTTTAGCCATCAAGGAAAACGTGATGTCTGGTGCAAATCCAACAACTCTCATCACCCCGAGAACACCATCCCCACAGTGACGCATGGTGGTGACAGTTTCATGCTGTGGGGATGTTTTTCCATTTGCAGGGACTGGGAAACTGGTCAGAATTGAAGGAATGATGGATGACGCTAAATCCAAGGAAATTCTTTACGGAAACCTGTTTCAGTCTTCCAGAGATTTGAGACTGGGACGGAGGTTCACCTTCCAGCAGGACAGTGACCGTAAGCATACTACTAAAGCAACACTCAGGTGGTTTTAGGGAAACATTTACATGTCTTGGAATGGCCTTGTCAAAGCCCAACATCTCAATCCAATTGAGAATCTCTGGAATGACTTAAAGATTGCTGTTTACCAGTGGAACCCATCCAACTTGAAGGAGCTGGAGCAGTTTTGCCATGAAGAATGGGTAAAAATCCCAGTGGCTGGATGTGCCAAGCTTATAGAGACATATCCCAAGAGACTTGCAGTTGTGATTGCTGCAGAAGGTGGCTTTACAAAGTATTGACTTTGTGAGGGTTAATAGTTATACTCAAGTTCTGTTTTTTTTGTCTTTTGTCTCGTTTCAAAAGAAAAAATATGTTTCATCTTAAAGTGGTAGGCATGTTGTGAAAATCAAATGATACCTGCTGTGAATCAAATTATCCATTTTAATTCCAGTTTGTAAGGCAACAAAATAGGAAAAATGCCAAGGGGGTGAATACTTTCTGTAATGTAATGAGTACAATTCATTACGACAGACATACAGGTATTCTATCCTACCTACTGCATACAGAACGGAGTACAATTCATTACTAGAGACATACAGGTATTCTATCCTACCTACTGCATACAGAACAGAGTACAATTCATTACTAGAGAAATACAGGTATAGTATCCTACCTACTGCATACAGAACGGAGTACAATTCATTACTAGAGAAATACAGGTATTCTATCCTACCTACTGCATACAGAACGGAGTACAATTCATTACTAGAGAAATACAGGTATTCTATCCTACCTACTGCATACAGAACGGAGTACAATTCCAACAGGATATCAGAGATGCAGAAGAAGAGTATTCATGTGGTGATGATGTATGCTGTGTTGGAGTGTTCAGCCTGCTGGGTAAACATCCCCTTAATTCTACCATCATGTCCTCATGTTACTGACCCTACTACACTACATATCACACAACTGCTGCTCACACTATTAGGACATCTACTCTGACTTACTTCAGCTTCATCAGTTTATATGTGGGATCCATCAGAGCAGCTGAAAGCAGTCCCCCTGCAGAGTCTCTTGGGTGATTGTAGCTCAGGTCCAGCTCTTTCAGGTGGGAGGGGTTTGACCTCAGAGCTGATGACAGAGCAGCACAGCCCTCCTCTGTGACCAGACAGCCAGACAGCCTACAGAGAGACACACAACAGCTGTCTAGGTTGATGTACTGGTGTCAATCATCTAGTAGGACACCAATTCATTTGTCCATGAAAGAAACATTGTCATGAAACATCAGATTTGAGTAACATCAGAGTATTTGCTTTACTAAGCTCAGTACCGACCTGACTGAAACAGCTGTACTTACCCCAGTGTGTGTAGTTTACAGTCTGGATCCTCCAGTCCAGCAGACAGCAGTGTAACTCCTGAGTCCTGCAGGTCATTGTCTCTCAGCTCCAGTTGTTTCAGTTGTGAGTTGGGTGAACTCAGGACTGAGGCCAGATCTGAACAGCAACCCTCTGTCAGACCACACTGACCAAGACTAGAGGGGAGAATATCACATGATTAACACATGCTTAAAACCTCCACATAATAACTCATACTGAAGATATTTAACTCACACTAGTGTCTGTATGTTGCAGAGTGGACTGGTTAGTCCAACACAGAGCAGCTCCACTCCTCTGTCTCCCAGGTCATTGGAGCTGAGGTCCAGTTCTATCAGGGGAGAGTTTGGTGTCTGCAGAGCTGAGGTCAGAGTCTCACAGGATTTATATGTGAGTTTACAGCGATCCAGTCTGGAGAGAGTAGATGATCTGTTAGACATACAAATCCTTCATTATAATGACACTGTAAACATCAACTCAATAACAGAACTTACAGTGCTCTCTTGCAGGTTTTCACTACCGGCAGCAACCTCTGATAACCTTCCTCTGATGTGTTGTATGTCTTCAGGTCAAACTCCTCCAGCACCTCCTCTGACATCAGTAACAGGTAGGCCAGGGCTGTACATTGGTCAGGTTTTAGTCTTGTTTCTGAAAGAGTTCCTGATCGCAGGGAGGTCTGCATGTCTTCAACTAGAGAGTTGGAACCAAGTTCATTCAGACAGTGGAACAAGTTGATGATCCTTTCTGGTGAGGATTCCTCCTTGATCTTGTATGAAAGGTACCTGGCTGTTCTCTCAACTGTTTCCTCATTGGTCTGTGTTGTTCTTTTTGTCTGTGTCAGAAGGCCTCGTAACAGATTCTGATTGGATGCCAGTGAGAGACCCAGAAGGAAGCAGAGGAACAGGTCCAGGTGTCCATTCTCACTCTTCAAGGCCTGGTCCACTGCTCTCCTGTGTAAATCAGACAACTGGATTGACTCCTCTTCATCATTGTCATCCTTTTTGTCTTCATCGGAATCATCGTAATCATTATCATCGATTGACGTCAACTTGTCAGGCTTCAACTTGTAGGACCAGAATTTGAATCGGCTGTTTTCATAATAATCTTGGCCCTTAGTGACTGCTGTGAC